>NW_004955428.1:3140796-3174139 GCF_000276665.1 Chinchilla lanigera
TATCCAGCTACACTGCTACATTTGTTGATTAATTCAAAGGAGTCTTCTTGTGGAGTTTTTGAGATCTTCCATGTAAAGTATCATGTCATCTGCAAATAGTGATAGTTTTACTTCTTCCTTTCCTATCCTTATTCTGTATATTTCTCTCTCTTGTCTAATTGCTATGGCTAATGGTTCCAGAACTATATTGAACAGGAGTGGTGACAGCAGACATCCTTGTCTTGTTCCCAATTTTAAAGTAAAAGCTTTCAGTTTTTGTCTTCTGAATTTCTGTGGAATCTGTAGTAATTTTATCCTTTTCATTCCTTATTGCATGAATCTGAGTTCTTTCCTTCCTTTTCTTGAGAAGGTTGGCTAGGGGTTTATCAATTTTATTTATTCTTTCAAAGAACCAGCTCTTTGATTCATTTATTTTTTGGAGGGTTTTCTTTGTCTCAATTGCATTAATTTCTGCCCTGATTTTGTGATCTCCTCCCTTCTTTGGGCTTTGAGCTTGACTTGTTTTTTTTTTGTTTTTTTTGTTTTTTTTTTTTTCTAAAAGTTTAAGATGCAGCATTAGACTACTTATTTATTCTCTTTCTGTTTTCCTTATGTGTGAATTCATCGCTATACATTTCTCTCTGAAGACTTCTTTCATTGCATCCTATAAATTTCAGTAATTTATATTTACATTTTCATGAGTTTGTAGGTATTTTTTAATTTCATCTTTAATATCTTCTCTGACCCATTGGTTGTTCAGGAGGTTGTTGTTTAATTTTCAAGTATTTGTGGAGTTTTTGGAGTTCCTTTTGTTGTTAATTTCCAATTTCATTGCACTGTGGTCAGATAATATGCAAGGGGTAATTTCAATTCTTTTGCATTTTGGTATGTATGCCCTGTGGGCTAGGATGTGGTCTATTTTAGAGAAAGACCCATGTGCAGCTGAGAAAAATGTGTATTCTGATGTTGTGGGGTGGAACACTCCCTGTATATCTACTAAGTCCATTTGTTCACAGCTTTGGTTCAGATCTGTTATTTCCTTGCTGATTTTTTGCCCAGTTGACCTATCTCTTTGTGTCAATGGGTTGTTGAGATCCCCTGTTACAATAGTGTTCTTAATTATATGGGTTTTCATGTCTGCTAAGATTTACCTTACATAATTTGGAGCTCCAGTATTTGGTGCATACATGTTTATGATTGTTATCTCATCCTCTTGCAGTTTTCCCCTGACAAGTATGTAGTGACCTTCTTTATCTCTTTTGATTGTTGTTGGTTTGAAGTTTACATTGTCTGCAAACAGAATAGCTACACCTGCTTCGTTCTGGGTTCCTGTTGCATTGAGGATTGTTTTCCATCCTTTGACTTTTAGTCTATGGATTTCCTTTTGAGTAAAATATATTTCCTGTATACAGCATATTGTTGGATTTTGTTTTTTAATCCACTCTGCCAGTCTGTTTCTTTTGACAGGAGAATTAAGGCCATTTACATTTATAGTTATAACTGATATGTTCTGATTTATCATTATCATGTAATTTTTTTTTTTTTTTTTTGGTTTTTCTCCAGTACCGGGAACCGAACTCACGACCTTGCGCTTGCCAGGCAGGCGCTTTTGCCACTGAGCTAAATCCCCAGCCCCATTATCATGTAATTTGCTTGCGTTGGTTTCCTACTTTTTCTGTTTACTTGCTTGCTCTTCTTGATGTTTCATTTCTACTGTTGTTCTAGAAATTGAGGTCAGATTTTTCTCTGTCTAGAATATCTTTTAGTATACTTTGTAATGCTGGTTTGGCACTCATAAAGTTCTTCAATTGTTCTTTGTCGTGGAAATATTTTATTTCTCCGTTGAATTTGAGGAATAGTTTGGCAGGGTACATCAGTCTTGGTTGGAAGCTGTTTTGTCTCAGGACCTATAATACTTCACTCCAAGCTCTTCTCAATTGGATGGTTTGTGCTGATAAGTCTGCCATGATTCTGATGGGCTTCCCTTTATAAGTAATCTGTTTCTTTTCTCTAGCAGCTTTTAATATTCTGTTCTTTTGCTGGAGATCTGGGAACTTGACTATTCTATGTCTGGGTGTAGTTTTATTTTGGTTGTGGTTGTGTGGAGTTCTATATGCCTCATTTACCTGTATATCAGGTTCTGTTTCCATACTTGAGAAGTTTTCTGCTATTATTTCTGCAGATATTCTTTTTATGTCAGTTGTGCTGCCTCCTGCTGTTTCATTGACTCCTCTAAGTCATACATTATTCCTCTCTCCTAATCTTGCAGCTGTTGTATAGACTTTTCCTGGATCTTTGTAGATTTTATGAGATCATTTCTTTCCTGGTTACTAGCTGCCATGCTGTCTTCAAAGTCTGAAATTCTATCTTCAGCTTCATTCAAGCGGTTTTGTCAGCTTTCAGGAGAAGCTTTGTTTTCCTGGAAGTCTCTTTGAATCTGGTTCATGTGTTCTAAGTCCTTTCTATATTTTTCATTTAACACTTCTGTCCATTGCCTTTGTTCTTCTGTTTTCTTATATGTTTCTTCTTCAGATATTTTGAGCAGTTCTTTCATTATTATTGTCATTTCATTTTTTGCCAGAGAGATTATTTCTGATCTCATCTCTTCTATGGCCTTATGGAATTGTTTCTTTACTTCCATTGCAATCATTTCAGCTATTTCAGGCATGTGTTTACCAAGTTCTCCTATGTCAATGTCTCTTGGACTTGTTTTGAGTAGGGTGGAATTCTGGGATTGTGTTTTAGGCCTTGTTTTGTCATGTTTGATACCAGATGAAGAAAACTCAGTTTCTCTCTTCAGTGGCTGCACAGCAAAGACCACTACTGTCCCTAGTTTTCCTGTTGGTCAGGTTTGCCCCTGAGTGACCTCTGAGAAGCTCTACTTAGTCTTGGGTTTTCTGGTGGTTGTTGATTTGTATCTAGTTATCCCAGGTCTCAGACACAGGCATTGGTGTCAGCTGATGGCAGACAGTCTGATCCAGCATCCCCTTGCAGTTCAGGGCACATGCACGACCCAGACTCGGGTTGCACTGGTGTGACAATCCTGGTCCAGTGGACTTATGTCCCCAAACAGTTTAGGGCACAGGCAAAACCCAGACATGAACTGCGGTGTTGACAGACTTTGAAACACCTGATTCTACGTCTCCAGTCAGTTCAGGACACATACAGAAACCAGATGCAGGCCAGATCAACAGCAATCACAGACTGCCCATGCCTGCGACCTCCAGGAGGTCTGGGCACAAGTAAAGCACAGACTCGATCCACAGCCAGCAGCTCTTGGAGCACTTGCTCATTCAGCACAGGGCCCATGCAGGGAGGGCCCACATGCAAACCCCAATGAGAGCAGTCCCTGGGGCTTCCGAGTGAGAAATTCCTGTCTGCCATGGGTACATGGAGGGCAGAGACTCAGACTGTAATGGCAACAGGGTCCTGGATAGCCTGCTCTGCCCCCAGGAAGTACATGGGAAATATCTGGCTCTCTTCACAAATTTCAGCTGGGAACCATGGTGGTAGGAGCAGGTCACAGCCTGCCTGGTTCTGCTTCTTAATCGGTTCAGGGCATGTGTAGGAGCCAGACTCAGGCCACTTAAAGAGCAATGGCAGACTGCCCGTGCCTGTGAACCCCCCAGGGGGTCTGGGCACAACTAAAGCACGAACTCAATCCACGAGACCAGCAGCTCTTGGAGCACTCACTTGGTGCAGGGCCCGTGCAGGGAGGGCCCACATGCAAACCCCAGTGAGAGCAGTCCCCGGGGCTTCTGAGTGAGGAATTCCTGTCTGCCGTGAGTGCATGAAGGGCATAGACTCCAAGTCAGAAGTATTTTTAACACCATTGTGATGTTACCTATATTCATAATTGAAGAAAAGCTCATTTTAAATTAGAGGTAAGTGAAAATAAAAATGCAGGGTTTTTTTCTCCTCATGTTCTCACTTATCTGTGTGTTATGGTTAAAATCTAAAATTTCTCCCAAAAGTCTCATGTGTTTGGAAGGTGATTAGATCATGGGGTGCTATACTTCTCAATGGATTCATCCATTGATGAGTCTAGTAATTTACATGTTGATGAATAGGTGGGGCCTATCTGGAGGGCTGAGTCACTAGTAACACAACCTGGAAGGGTGTATTTCTTGCACCCAAATCCTCCTTTCTCTCTCTGCTTCCTTACAGCCATAGGTTGAGCAGTATTCCTCCACCATGCCCTTCCACCATGCTGCTTTTGTTTTGGAGTCAGCCAGCCATGGACTGAACCCACCAAAACAGTGAGCCAAAAATAAACCTTCCTCCTTTAAATTGAGAGTTTTGGGCATTTGTTCTCAGCAATGAGAAAGATGACTAATACAACACAGAAGCTAAAAAATCTTTTAGAAGCAAAAAGTATAGCAGTGGTCACCCTGTCTTGGGAATGGTTATTGGAGGACGGTGGTAGACAAAGGATAGTTAATGAGTAGAGGAAGGCATTTGAATAGGAGCGATGACTCTTAAAGCTCTATACCACAGTGGGATAATGGCAGTTGATAATTATTATTTGAATATTTCAAAATAGATAGCAGAAAGGATTTTTAAAGTTCCCAACACAAAGAAATGATACATGTCTGAAGTACCAGTCACCCTGATCTGTTCATTTCACATTATATACATGTATCATAATGTCATGTTGTAGCCCATAAATATGAACAATTATTGTGTGTTAATAAAAATAAAAACATTTTAAATGCACTTATCCCAGCCACATACTCAGACCCCCTCCCCCACCGAGTTTTACCTCCTCACAGGCTCTCACTGACTTCAGAAATTCTCTTTTCCTCAAAGACCACATGAGAGAAGAGCCCCGGATGAGGAAACGCATGCCCAGGCACTTCCCCCTTATAGTTTCTTTCATGGCTGAACTAAGAGTAAGGGTAAGGGTACTCATAGGCTGCCACTTTGGCTAGATAGTTAAGGCACAACAGCTTCTCAGCAGCATAGGCAGGACCAGTCCTGGGGCATGAGGAAGAGAGCTTTTAACATGATTAACAGAAATCAAAGTGATGGAGATGGAAAGGAGAGAAGAAAGTATTTGGTATCTTGGAAAAACACAGGGCAGGCAAGAGTGAGGAGGGGACTTAACAGACTGCTACAACAGACTAAATGTTTTGTCCCCCAAAATTCAATGTTGAACCCTAATTCCAACTGTGATGGCATTAGAAGAGAGGACCTTTGGGAGGTGATTAGGTCATAAAAGTAATGCCTTCATGTCCTGATTTCTTTTCTCCAGTTGCTGAGACAAAATACCCAACAGCCAGAATTAAGGAAGGAAAGGATTATTTAGCCCACAGTTTGTAGAGGTTTCAGTCCATGACTGGCTGGCTCCAAGGCAGTGTGGCATGGCATAGGGGCAACAATTCAAGGCAGCAGAAGACAGCAAGAGCAAAAAAGGGGTCAGAGCAAGCCTCTTTTCCTCCCTTATAGTGTAAGTCAGTTATCCACCCACACCATCTCAGTGCCTTCCTCTGCATAAGCTCAGGTTGTTTACAAAGTGAGGACTGAGTCACTAAATGAGGACTGGCTCCCTGCTGAGTTTCTTAGTTAAACTTCTAAACTTCTCAAGTTGACACATTGTATCAACCATAAGAGTGTCCCTATGAAAGAGTCCCCAGAGAGCTCTTTACTCTCTTTGTGAAATGGAAAGACACAAGAGGATACTGTCTGAAACTTGGAAGACAGCCCCATCAGAATCTGACCATACCGCTGCCTACAGACTTTCAACTTTCAAAACTGTCAAAAACAAATTTCTGTTGTTTGTAAACCACTTGTTCTATGGTACTTTGTCATAGCAGCCCAAACGGACTAAAGTGAGCACTCTAGGATGTTTTTGGGTGTTCAGGAACCAAAAATGTGCCTTCAGCCAGTGTCTCAATTATTCACACCACAATTTACTGAAAGCCTACTTTGTCCTAGGCATGGCGCAGAGTGCTGAGGGTGAATGCCCGACTCTCATGGATCTAAAATCAGGAGCTATCATTGCAATCCTAGGGAACAGCATGAAAATGCCCAGGAGCTGCTCAGTACAACAACTGAGGAAAACTAGAGGAGCCAAAAAGTACAGAAGCAAGAGGCATATTTCTCAAACAATGCTGTGGACACAGTTTGGAAAAGGAGACTGGGAAGACAATGAGCATTTACTGAGAACATGCTGTATACTGGTTACTCTAAGTGCAAGTACTTTACATTTGTGATGCCAAGACATTCCTAAGGAAGAGGAAGAAAAGGAGCCCTTTGTGGGGATGACTGGTTTAATTGTCGTTTAGGACATTACTTAGTTTTGAGTTTAAGTCTCTGAAATCCAGAAGTGCACAATCTTTTTTCAGTAATTATGCAGTGCAGAAACTTGCTGACCTCTTCAGCATTCAGATTCTGTTTCCTTATCTGGATATAATGACACTGTGGATCATTTGAGGATATGTACACAAGTGTTCTGCAAGCCACAAAACTCTAAGCCCTATTATTGTCCTTGGAATCAGATGACACTGTTATCATCATCATCATCATCAGAATCTTGGTATATAATAAACTTCAGAAGTCATTAGAAATCCCAAGCATCTAGAGAATTGCATGACAAATGAATCAAAGCAAGGAGGATTACTGTCAACAGTATCATGGGGAAAGATGTGCACTGATTTTTCGTGGAACTTGTTTTATTATTGAAGGAAAATGTTTCACTCCAAATAAGGAATATCTAATTCAATAGTTCCTACATACAAAGTTACATAAAACAAAAAGAAAAAGCAATCTAATAAGCCTAATGTGATAAGAAAATTTCTCACTCAACACACAGGTAAGTTCATAATCTTATTCAGGGGTTTAAATTTCTCCCATTCTTGGACAGCAACTCTCTGAATGTGGACATGAGATACCTTCTCAAATTGCAAGCTTGTTCTTGTTTTTCACAATAAGTTTCATTGTGCCAGAGTTCTTTGAAGTAGATTTCCTTAAAATAAAATGGTTTGTTTTGAAAATGTCAATACAGTTTTGTTGCTGTTGTTGTTGTTTCTGTTTTGCTTTGTTTTGTCCTATTCACAAAAATAGTACATGCTCATTGGAAAAAGGAAATGAAGAAAGAAAATACAAATGAAATTAAAATACCAACAACCTCCATTGTTAATATACTATGTGAACTTTTTAGCTACATTTTTTAACTTTTCAGTAAATTTAATACATATAGGACCTCTGATTGCTTTTAGCAAGCAAGGTCCCTGTAGTAGATTTAGCAATAGTAACTTTAAATATTCTGGGCAAAATATCTCTCTTGGTAAAATCACCCAACAATGCACAAATGATTTAAAACATAAAAGGCTGTAGATCTTTAAAAAGCCAGTTAAGGAAAGTTACAGCCTGAAACTCAGACTGAAGGAAAATGACGTTGGGAAACATAAAATTTATCGGAGGATCTTGGGACAGAAGAGGGTGCACAATAAATTTAAGAGAGGTCAAAGAGAGGTTCACATGCCCCAGGGAGCCTGCTTCCTGGGATCAGCACAAGATGACTCCATCCCCTACACCAGTGACTTCTACTGCCCCCAATCTCATCCTCACCATATGCCCAGGGAATTAGTGGGAAAGCTGTGCCTAACTGCTCTGTCCTTCCTCTTTCTTACTCTGAGCAGCAAAATTGATATCCAGGTCTTTGTGATTTTCTGAGTAAAATAAAATGTGATTTTTGAGAACTGTCTCGCCCCCATTTTGTCCCCAGTTCACCCACACTAGCATTTCTTTGAACTAAACCTAAGCTTTTAACTTCAAAAATAACAAAATTATTTTCCCAAAACTGGCTAAAGAAATACTGCAGCATAAATATGATTTAATCAAAGTGCGATCCACTGAGGTGGGGAAGCCAGTTTGGGTTATGTGTGAGGGCACTGAAATGCAAAAGAAAAGTCCGAAATGAAGAACTTCATAAAGAAGAAAATTTTTCCAAGAATAAAATCTTTTTACTTCTAGCCAATTAGGGACACATAAAGGTCAAGCCAAATTACTTTTGTCCTTTAGTTGCAAAATCTGCCACACAGAACTTCAAAGAAGTGTTTTTCTTTGTCCATGTAGGTCATGCTGCCAAGCAGCATAGAGGGTTTCCCCAGAAGTTTATTTATTCATTGAAAACCAAAGGTTCTAGGGCTGGAAGTGATTTTCAAAAATCATATCGTCCAACCCCCTCTTGTTCAAAGAAACCAAATCCAAAAAGGTCATGTTATGGCAGAAAAAAAAATGGATTTCTCATTAGGAACTAATATGCAGGTCTCTAAACCATTATTGCAGTCTTGATTTTACATGATTAGTGGTCTTTTATGCTAATTTCCACATTAAGACCTTTCTCCCATAGGCTAACAGGTCTACCTAATATGGTAGCTAACAAAATCTGTTTTTACTCAAGATATTGTTGTTCCCCACTCTTCTGCTTTTTTTAAACTGATATATGAAAATAATCCATCTTACTTGGGTACCATATAATGTTTCAAAACATATATACATTCTATAATATTTACAGCACCCTCCATTGTATAAAGTAACAACTACACCATAATACTAAAGAACAGGGGAGGGAGGAGAGGAAAAGGGAGTGAAAAGCAGAAAGATGTGTTATGTGCTTGTTCCAACCCTACACGAGGTGTGTAAGCATTATATTCTGCAAACACAAGCTCATAAAAATAAAAACTGGAAAAAAATAATTACTTATGAATATAAAATACAGAACAACTAAAATGGTCAATTTGAGTAGCAAATGTACTGAGGCACCAGTGGCCATGTGAGGCACCCAGAAATGCTGGTTAAACTGTCGCAGTAGGCAGTAGCAGCAGGAGCACCCTGAAGAGAGATGCATGCAGCATGGCCCTGAACGGATTCCTTGAATCCACCCACTTTCTTAATTTGGTTTCCATTACTGCCAACTGTGAGCTAAAGAAAGAGGACATCACTTTCAACTGTGGTTATTGTGAAGGTTTTAGGAACGGGAATGGAATAGGATATCGTATACAGTATACCCTTTCTGGTCACCTCTGCATTTCACTGTTTTTTGAGGCAGTAGGGGATATTTACTTTTGGAGAGAGTTTTCTAAGTTATTTTGCAATTCTGTCATTTGTAGAAAACTAAAAATAGTACAAATGATTCTTGTACATACACATGCAAATTGGTTGTGTCAAGGAGAATCCAACTGATTGTTACTTGATTATTAGATCCATGTTACATGTGTTTGCAAATTCATTTTTTGCCTTCTTTATCTTCCTGTACATGGATGTATTACTTTGAGTTCTCCTTCAAAAAATTTCAATTTCACAGTGATTCTCCAATAATTATTTCAATAAAATCTATACTGAGTCACATTTATTTGTGAATTCATTTCAGCTTTTCTTATCTACCTATATGTGTAACATTACCAGTTCTTTCAAAGTTAGTGAGTTAAATAGAATCTATGTATTTAGATCAGAGGCGTGATTTTTCTTTCAGAAATATTAGCCTTCAATAATAGTGAACAGGGAAAATCATAGCCCAGTCCTATCTCCAGCTTCAAGCTCTTCTCCTACTGACATCCATGTACTTAGAACAAGAGACTTGTGTATTCCTCTTACCCCTGACTTTCACAAACTTGTGAGTTCACATAGCTTCACTTCTCTCATGTTTTGAATGAAGAGAAGTTAATATTCTTTAGGATCCAACTCAGCTTTAACTTCTTGTGATGAACTGTGTTACAGATGGTCCCAACTTGCCCAAATTGCATTGATTTGATTTGCAATTTTTCAACTTTACAATAACCAGAAGCAATATGAATTCAGTGTACCCTATTCTTTGAATTTTGATCTTGTTTTCCTGAGCTAATGATATTCTTTTATTACTCTCTCATGATGCTGGAGCCAGAGCTCGAGTCAGCCACATGACAATGAGGGGACAACCACACTCTTCAGTGTACTGTATTGCCAGTATTTTTGGATACAAGTATTCAATAAATTACCTGATTTACTTAATACTTTCTTATAAAATAGTGTTTTGTCAGATAATTTGCCCAACTACAGGCTAACCTAAGTGCTCTAGGAATGTCTAAATTAGGCTAGGCTTAGCTGTGATGCTTAGTACATTAGGTGTATTAGATGCAGTTGTGACTTACAATATTTCTCATTTACAATGGCTCTATCTGAACACAACCACATCAAAAGTAGAGAAGCATTTATATTTACTTCTTTTTATTTCACTTTCTACCACACCGTGCCTTATTTTCCTTGTCTTACTTGCTCAAGGTTTAACTCCTCTCCATTCAACTTTTATCTCCCTAACTCCCAAAACACACACATATGTGGGGCAGTGTGCTTTTGTGGGAACAAGAAGACTATGACTTGTAGTGATTACAGGATTACATGGAAGAAACAAGTACTTTCCCCTCAGCTTTGCCCTTAAGCCTTCCAAAGAAACTACCTCAAAATAAAACAAACAAGAATTTCACTAAAAAGCAAATTAGTAAAACAAACAAACCACTCTGATTCCACTGTACAATTTCACTCAGAGGCAGACACAGCACAAGTAGTGGGCTTTCTTTCTCTCCTCCATTCAGAGGGGAATGGGCCGAGAGAATGTCTGTTCTGAGGCCCATGCTGTAGTTTACAAGGATGCTATGGTTTGAATGTGTCCCTTCTGTAATTTGTGTTAAAATTTAATCCCTGTAGGGGTGATATTGAGAGACAGGGTCTCCAAGGAAGTGATTAAGTCAAGAGGGTTCCATCCTTGTGAATGGATTAGTATTTTAGAAAAGGACTAGGGAGAACTAGTTTAGTTCCTTTCTTGCTTTTCTGTTCTTCTACTAAGTGAGGACAGAACAAGAAGGTCCTCACTGGACACCCAATGCCAATACCCTGTGCTAGGACTTTCCAAGCTCTTCAACTGTACAAAAGAAATTTTTATTTATAATCAATGGAATGCCTGTGGCATTGTTTTATAGCAGTATAAAGGGATTAAAACTACAGAGGACCACTCGGGCCTACTGTGTGGTAGCACTCAGGAGTTTCTGATTCTTTTTTGATGCTCGGCACAGTAGTGTAAGAATCTGCATTTCCCCGGTCACCTTATGGAGTCCAGACTTACAAAACGTTGTTATGTATATGTTTCTACCCAATTAAGGGTTAAGATGGTACCTTTTCTGTCCAAAGAAAAGATTCAACCAAAAAGCCAAATTTGACTCTCCCGAGAATTGTTTCCCACATCTTGAGCAAGTGTGATGTGATTTCTAAGGTTTCTTACAGCTCATAAAATGCCATCGTGTGCTTGGAAGCCGAAGGAACTGTGTCAAGCAAAAAAATGCGAGGACATCCAGACCAAGGATGTGCAAAGTCCAGGCTCTTCAAAGGCCCTCAGTGTTCTGGAAACAAGGAGTAAACTGTGCAACGTGGTCGCCGCAAAGAAGCTCTTCTTGGTGGAGCGGGGTGGAGAAGGGAGAGAATTAACAGAAAGAAAGTCCACACTGTCAGGGAGCTCACAAAAGGAGGCTTCTGTCCAAAATATTTCCTTAAAATTTAACCAAACACTGAGGTGAAACTTCTGAAATTTCTCCTTTGAAGTGCCCATTTGGATGAATAGCAGATATATACCAGGAAATTATGTAATGCCAATTACTGAAGAGTAAGTTATGAAAATGAATGTGAGGTTGGGAAATTTTATGTACTATTCTCCATAGAAATGTGAGTGTGAAAATCTTTCCTTCCCCACAAAACACCTCCTTTCAATATCAAGAGGTCATTCTGCAATCTTTAGAAGTAAATATATGTAATTATAATAATCCAAATACTGTATGGTGCTTTAATGACTCAGGAATTTGGGCTTGAGAACATGGTCATTTCCCATCAAAGAATTTATAATTCATACTTTTTACTGGTTTTGGCCTCCTGCAGACTTGTGGACAAGGCAATGTGCTCGTTGCTTTGTGTAATGGTCACTACCAGGCTCTCTGGAAGGACACGTCTCCCCATGTATGGTGCATTCCCCACAGTAAAGACACTGAAGGCCATTCTGATAAACTATCATATTTGCCAAAATCTAAGATTTCTTGCTCCAAAGCATGACAAGCACTGAACAAATGAAACATAGCAGAGCTGGCAGTGTAGTTCAGGGGTAGAGTGCATGCTTAGGATGCACAAGGCCTTGGGTTCAATGACAGCACCACATACACACACATATATGCATGCATGCACACATGCACATACACATGCAGGACAAGAGTTTGCTTTCAGGCTTTTCCCATTTCATATATTCCTTCATTCTTGTCTTGTACTCCCACCATGTAGACACACCAGTTGTTTTAATCCAGGCTGCTATATCACAAATTAAGTGCCAAAACAGCAGAAACTTGTTTCTCACAGTTCTAGAGATTGGAAAGACCAAAATGAAGATGCCAGTTCAGTTGGTATCTGGTGAGGACTCTCTCTCCTTGGGAGGCAGATGGTGACCTTCTCATTTCCTTCACGTGACCTTGTTCTCAAGTTGAAAAAAAAAGTAGGAGAAATCTCTTTCTTTTCCTTCTTCTTTTTATAAGACCACGAATCCTATTTGAGGACCCCACCTTCAGAACATAACCTAGATCTCATTAGATCTCCCAAAGTCCCTGTCTCCATTTATCATCACATTGGACCCTAGAGCTTCAATATATTAACTTTGAAGGCACATGTTCACTCCATACCATTCTGCCCCTGGCATTCAAAACTCATTATTTTTCTTGCATGCAAAATGTATTCATTCCATTCTAAGACCTTAGAAAGGCTTAGCTCATTCCACCAACAACCCTAAAATCTGAAGTTCAAAGTTCCATCTATATCATCTAAATTAAATATGCAAAAGGCTTGATATATGACTCATCCTGAGGCAAAATTTCTCTCCAGCTGTGAGCTTGTGAAACCAGACAAGTTATATACTTTCTAAAAACAAGAGGTTTGAGATAGATGTTCCCGTTGCAAGAGAGAGAAACAAGGAAGAAGGATGATAGGTCACAAGGAATTCTAAATGGTGAATCCATCCTATCTTAATACTCAACAATAATAATTTTTGATGCAATGCTTTGCTCTCCAAAGCCATGTGGTGGCAGTCCCATCTTCAGGACCCACTGGAGTGGTTATGTACCTATGGCTCTGGGAAGTGCAGCTTCTAAGGTTCTGTTTCAAAAACCCAGCCCTGAGACACTGAGTAAGGTCTGTCTGGTATTCTGAAACTAGGAATGTAACCACATCCTTTGAAATGAAGGAGGAAATAGCCTAGTACCTGGGGCTGTGATGAGGGAGGTGACTCTCTTGACTGATAGGGAAAGATGTAAGAGAGATCAGTTGAAAAACAAATTCAGGAATTAAGCAGAAAGAAACCCAAACCTTAAGATTTGGAAAGTTAAACTAAACTTATTGCAAGAAGAAAAGAAGAGCATGTTCAGAAGAGAACATTAATGTGACAGTTGCACTGTCACTTGATGATGAGTTTATGGGATTATATTAGCAGAAACACTGTCAGTTTGAGCTGAAGGAGACAGAGATGGGATGAAATAAAGGAAACTTTCAGGAATTGTTGGGTTGTACAAGACAGGACCATAGAGTTATTTGGCTACAAATGTATGATTTTCCTAGCAAGAATAATTCTATGAACAGTCAGAAGGAGCCAAGATGTTCATCCAACACTTCACTTAGAAATTTTCTCTACTAAAAATTTAGTTTTCTTTCTCATACATTCTGCTTTCCATTAAACACCAGAACGTAGTTCAACCAATTTGTAGGCCACTTTATAACAAAGATTGTTTTCCCTCCTGTTTGTAAGAACATGTTCATCTCAGACCAAGATTTCACCAGAATCTTCTTTAATATACATATTTCAAGAACGTACTTCAGGGACTGGGGATTTAGCTCAGTGATACAGCACCTGCCTGGCAAGTGCAAAGTTGTGAGTTCAATTCCCAGTACCGGAAAAAACAAAACAAAACAAAACAAAAAGAATGTACTTCAAACCCTTTCAGTTTTTCTTTTCAATACCCAATTCCAAAGTGGTTGCCACATTTTTAGGCATTCTTTATGGCAATACCCCACTTCATTGTACTAAAATCTATCTCAGCCTGTTTTATCCAGAGAAACGGAACCAAGAGGAGATAAATATGTAGAGATATAAATTATACAACATATGTAAAGATATAAATTATATATGGATAAAAAGATTTAATATAAGGAATTGGCTTGTGTAATTAAGGAAACTAGGAAATTCCAATATCTACTGTCTGCAAACTGGAGACCAGGAGAGCTAGTGGTCTAATTCTAGTCTAAATCCAAAGGTCTGAGAACTAGGAAAGCCAGTATTGTAAATTCTAGTCTGAGTCTGAGACAAAGAGCAGGAGATCAATATCCCAGTTCAAAAACAGGCAGAAAGAGAGAGTTTTTTTCTTACTCAAATTATTTTGTGTTATTCAAACATTCACAGGATTGAATGAGACCCCTCCCAACTGTAAAGAGGAGGGCAACCTACTTTACTCAGTCTACTGACTCATGGTAATCTCATCAAGAAACACCTTCACAGACACACCCATATGTTGGGGGCCACAAATTCAAAATGTCTGGTTTTACATACTTCCCTAAGGGGTGAACAGAGGCTTAGCATTATTGGTATCACCCTTTTGAAATTTCCCATTATCTCATTAGGGGTTGTCCATCCTCTCTCACCTACTAAAACTAAGACTATTAAGACTAAGATTAAAACCACTAAGACTAAGACTAAATTATTAAGACTTAATAATTATTAAGATTTAACATTATTAAGACTAAAGACACTCCAGGGAAAGATTCTCATTAATTTAAGATCACTACCACCCTCTGAGTCAATCAATCATCCCCTTCTCAATAAATGCTGTGGTTTTGGCTGCCTCACTGCCTTTTGTTCCCCATGAATAATTGGTCATCCCAGATCCCTGCTGTTTGCTATTTGTCTCTGGCTCTTTCTGTCTCACTGTGCACCATCGCATCGCACAGGAAATTAGAGGCTCACTTCAGGGGCCCCTGATAGCTGGTATGCAATATGACCTGAATTCATTCTTCCCTGTGTGGTGGATTTACTAGGAATGTTTTGACAAGGTACAGATCTCATGTGATAGAGATATGTAGTGCAGAGTTAAGGTAAGTGTTTTTAATATGAGTGTAAGAATTTTGCTACAGAAGAGGAGCACCAAGATGGCAAAGTGGTAAGCAGCAGATAAAAAGCTTCTCTGAGAGTTACTGTCCAGATGCTGGAATATAACAACATGAGAAAGACAAGGCCAGGCAGTGGGGAGCACCAGCCTTCGGGCTGGCCCCCAGCCTAGCATGTGCCCAGGAGGAGGGCCCCCGGCACCCAGGAAGCCGCTTGGCAGTGCACAATTGAGAACTATCATGGCACAGAGAAGCAATGACAATTGGCCCACCACACACAGGCTGCGGAGGCCCACCTCTGGATGTGTGTGAATCATTCTGACATGGAGAAACCCCTGGGAATACATGCCACACAACGGGTCACTGTTGCCCTTGCCAATGCAAACCAGAAATATCCAGAGTCAACGGAGCAGCAGCTGCTGAACAAGGACTCAGAGAACATGAGAATATAGCCTAAGCCCCAAGAGTAGAAGGTCTAGTGGACCGGGTTCACCAGAACCATTCAGAAGCTGTAAACCAGAAGGACCTTGGGCAACACCTAGGGAGATCTCCTGGAAGCCATTCTTCCCCTGACAGTACAGGCTGTGGTGGAGGAGCACATGGAGCTCCAGAGGGTCTGCAGCAAGATTCCTGCTGCCTGTGCTGATGGTTGGGGAGAGGACAATAACTGGTTGTGGGCTCCCAATGCAATGAGAGAAAAAGCTACAAAAAATGGCTTTCACCCCAGATGGCTCACTTGAGATGTTATTAAGAATTGCCTCCTCAGTATTCTATAGCCATGACAAGGAGGAGGCCAAGGAGAGAAAACAAAGAGACAGGAAAAGCAGCTGCTTTTGCTGCTGCACTAAGAGAAACAGACTCAAAGTCTGATTCCTGGGGCCCCAAGAAGAACTTGACAACTTCATTCATCTGCTACCACTGTTAAAAGCCAGGCCACCCCAAGAGGAACTGCCTTAAGAGGCCCCCTGGGCCATGCCCTGAATGCAAAGGTGACCACTGGAGATCAGTCTGCCCTCTGAAGCGGAGGCCCCAGAGCTCAGACCCATCCTACCAGTTAGTCCAACAGGAAAGAGGGGGCCTGGGGCATACTTTGCCTTCTCCCTCTGGCCAGACTGTAATCTCCATGGAGGAGCCCCGGGTAATCATGACTATGGAGGAACAAGAAAACAGCCTGTTGCTAAACAGTGCAAGTCTCGGTTCTTCTTTTCAGTCCTGGCCTTCCTTCCAGCCATCACACCTCAGTGAAAGGAATCACTGGTGAGGAGGTAATATGCTATTTTTGACAACCCTTAGGTTGTAACTACTGTTAGATCCTTCTTGAGTATCTCTGTCTTCCTGAGAAACCACTTTGAAGATACCACCATGTATTACAGCAAGCCATTGATATTTTCCTACTAATCTATCCATAACTTTGTAATGTTTGTATTGTTTCTATCCTATTTTGTAAATGGATGTATGTCTATTATTATGTGTTTACTACAGCAACCATTGAAAAAAGTTAATGATTATTCAATAGGTCACTCATGTATAGCTCTATTTATTTTCTTTAGAAGCCACTTTGAAGATACCAAAGTATAGTACAACAACTATTGATAATCTCCTACCTCTTTTGTCTGTAACTCACTATTATTTTTCTATTTGTTTTCCTGACAAACTACCTTGTAGATAACAATATGTAAAACAATAACCATTGATAATTTCCTACCACTTTGCCTGTAATTTGGTAAGCCCCCCTATTATTATGTTATCCTTCTTTTACTCTTTAAAATAAAAAAAAAAAAACAGGAATTTTGCTGAGATTAAAACAAGGGGTAATCTCTTTCATTAAAATTTCCTTTAAAGAAGGCAAAGAGCACAGTGCCAGCTAGCAGTATCACCAAAATACTTCAGGAAATAATTAAATATAATCCTTAGTTCCTGCAAGTAGTAATTTTGGATATTGAAAATTGGGACAAGGTGGAAAAAACAAAATTTAAAGAGAACTCATGGCAGAGGGAAAAATTGTTTCCTCTGAAACCTTCTCAGCTTGGACCTTAGTAAAATCTGTTTAAGTGCTAGTACCCCCAAAGTTTCTCTTTAAGTGCTAGTACCCCCAAAGTTTCTGTTTAAGTGCTAGTACCGCCAAAGTTTCTGCTTTAGAACAGAACAAGAAAGAAAACTATAAAGAAAAAGAAAACCTACCCACTGTGCTGCTGGCTCCTTGGGAAGATTCAGAGCTGAGTGAGAATTTTAAAGAAATTCCTCAGCCTGTTTCTCCAGACCATTTAAAGATAAAGCGTTCTGAACCTTCTATGACTAAATAGCAATAGGCTATTTTTGGAGGGTTTTGTTTGTTTGTTTTTTTCCAGTACCAGGAATCGAACTCATGACCTTGTGCTTGCCAGGCAGGTGTTGTGCCACTGAGCTAAATCCCCAGCCCTGGCAATAGGCTGTTAAGAAGGCAGCTATGCAAGATGTTCTTGGACCTTGCTGTTTCCCAGAGGTGGTTAGAAACAATCCTAGTAATCAAACTCAGCTTGTCCCTGAACAACAGGTTTTTTATTTTAAACTGCTTAAAGAATTAAAACAGAGTGCTGCAAGTAACAGGACTCAGGGACCATTCACCATAGATTTAACTGTGGGAAAATATTGTCTGACCCCACACGATGTTAGACATCTTACTTGTGCTTGGTTGTCCCCTAGACAATATCTTCATTTCAATATGCAGTTACAGGTATTGGCAGCAGATTAGGCTGATAGACATAGACACAGAAATAGAGCCAGTATAACAGCAGAGGTCCTTTTGGATGCAGGGGCCTTTGAAGATATAGCACAGCAAATATAGTATACTAATGAGACTCATGAGGAGACTCTTTCTTGGCCCACACCTGCAGAATTTTTAGAGACTGACATGGCACACCCAACACAGCTGCACAGCCATCTCCAGGGGTGGTGGTGATAGAGGTGATAATGGCAGTGCAGGACTTGTACCAAAGGGAACAAGGTGGTCCATGGACGGCCAGCAGTAGAACTGCATAACAGATAAGCAGCTTCCCTTTCCCTGTTTCCCTCTGCCAGGTTGGGCATGGTAGCACCACCTGAAGTCCCAGCTATGGGAGAAGCTGAGGTGGGAGGAACACTTAAGTACAAGGACTCTTTACACTGGGACTCCTGGAGTCATTGTTCACTCAAACTATGTTAAACCCAATGGAAAGTTACTGAGCCAGTATGGATTAATCTATGACCCCTAAATAAGGAGAAGGTGTAAACATTAAAATCATTAGTGCCAAAACCAATCAAAAAAGGACATTTAGAGTCCTCTTTCAAAGAACTAGAAAGCAACGGATTAGTATTAAGCAATGCCTCCTTCTTAAACATGACTGTTAATGCAAAGGAAAATATTGATTAGGATGCTATTTCACAGCTAAAATTGTACTGTAGGAAATAGGAAAAATAGTCAAAATTACCTTTTGCTCAGACTTTCTTTGAACCAAATAAATAATCCTTTCTTGTGTGTTCAAATGTAAATGTGAGCCTCAGGAAAATCAGACACCTCTGGCCCTTAAGGCATCCACTGTCACTATGCCTGAAACTACTCTTCCTTGACCTTTGGAGCTTGAGGGCAAGGTTTCCAAGACAACTTTAATCAAAGCCTCACCAGCATTAACTGAATCTGAGGCTTCCCCTACTTGCCCTTTGAGTCTTGAGGGTGGAATTTTTAGGCCAGCCATAATTGAACACTCCATGGGGCTGTACCCATCCTTACTTGATTTTGTTCAAGTTCCTCAAGAACAATATCTCTTACAGGAAGTAAATAGAGAGATTTAGGACTACCCTGGTTTATGTGTCCTTTTCTCTATGACCTAAAACAGATCAAGGCAAGATCTAAGAGAGTTTTCAGATGATCCTGATAAGTACATTGAGGTCTTTGGAGGACTTGTTCACAACTGTAAACTAGATAGAAAGATGTAATGCTACCCTTAAGTCAAATATTGACTTCTAGTGAGGGTCAGTGAGTACAAACTTTAACCTGTAAGTTTCTCAAATGTATTACAGGTACCCAGGGATGCATATTTTCAGAGTGGGTTTAAATAGAGCCTGGCCAGCTCTGCTATAGAGGTGACTGGATAGAGAACCAAAAATGTTGTGAAGACTTCTTTGTCCTAGGGCTGAGATTTCTTCTGGACTATTATCTGCCTTTGTCTGTCCCTGTAGGCAATAGATCTCTTCTGCAGGCTGGGATTTAAGAACCTTTAATTCAGACATATATTAGAAGGTAAGACCTAAACCACATAATTGGAACGCTTTCATTTTCTGTCTCATTCTCCTTCAAAGGGTTAAAAAGCAGCCAGTCAGGTCCTTTGATTATTGGTTTCATTTTCTGTTTGGCAATACTGTTGGAGTCATTCATAACTTTTGTCTCTGGAGGCATGTTTTGCTAAAGATTAGCAAACCACCCTTGGGAAGCTCTTGATCTTGTGTGTCTGCACCTGAGATGTTTAGGATTCAGTTCCTATGCCATACTTAGAGTCACTCTTCTGTCCCTTCTCCACTGCCCTGTTCCTCAGAAATAACACAGTTCACGGGTGTTCAGGCCAAGGTAATTTTCTCCTCCAAGGCTGCTGAATGTCATGACCAAGTTTCTGGAATGGTGAGTCTCCCCTCCCTGGGGCCCTTCCAGAGTAAAGCTGTGCTTCACTTACCCCTGGGCTGAATTATAATAAAATTGGTCTAGATTTAATCCTGAAACTCTCAGAGAATAAATGTAAGAGTTTTAGTCCCAGTTTATCTGCCTTTTAGTCCTTAGACAGAACTGGAGATTCACTCCTCATACTTCTTTCTCCCCATCAAGAATAATGCTGGCTAGTTTTTATAGCACAGGGCAGATTGAATGATTTTTATAACATAGATAAGTTCATTGGTAGAACAAAACATTCCTAGGAAACCTTATGAGTTTAATAACATTTTAAAATTAGAATATTTAAAAATAAGCACAGCCCCACTCCCCACAGGACTGCCTTTCCTCATGAATTTCCCTCCAAAACATCTTGTAGGCCAAGCACTATTCTCAGAGATAATCTCCTTTTACACCCAAACCTGGCCTGCTCAGTCCCCTGGAAATAGTTAAAATTACCTTTAACAATCTTTCCTGTTGGAGGGAACAGTTACATGTTGCTGTCAGAACAGCAGTTTTGGCCATCAGCTGTGACTATGCAACAACTGTGGCTATCAAAGCAATAATGAGTAGTCTGTATATTTGGACATTCCAGTCAGATAAACCATCAGCCTAGTACCCATCTAAAAACTGTCTTTGCTTTCACAGGTGTAAAAGGTTTCATTTCTTCTGATTCATATTAGAATCAGAGATCTGTCAACCTACAAAACATTTTGCCTACTCTATTTATAATTTCAAACTTAAAACTATAAAAGTTATTATAAGTCAAATTGGCAAAATATATTTGGGTACACTCTGATTTTATAAACAGTGTTGTGTGCAATGTTTGTGGGTTTTAACTGAGCTCAATTTTTTTTTTTTTTTTTTTGCATTTTTGGCTTTGAAACATTTGTCTATAAGTTGGCTTATAGATAAATGTCATCAAAATCAAGGACATGCTTCCACCCAAGTTTCCAACTAGTCAAAAAATGATGTCAAAATTGGTTTTATGAATGTAACACATATTCATTCATTGTATGCAATGATTTGGGAATCTTTCGCTGGTCAAAATAATGTGTTCATTGTTATGATATGGTTCTTATAGGTCATTAAAAAATTGTTAAGATAGTTAAATAGAGATCCTTTAGGGTGGGGGAGCTGTTGGATAGGACTCCCCTTAGTGAATAAAAGAGCAGCTACCTGGAAAAATCTTATTCCAGCCTTTGTTCATTAAGGAGGCTCCAGAGGTCCCTATATCCTTATGAGAGACACCCCCAATAAACTTTGTTAAGTATATTATTGTAATATGTTTACATTGGTCATTGTCAAAACATTAAGTTTTCTATAAATTAAACAATAAGATTTTCTCATTAAAATACGATCTTGGTACAAAACTAAATTTAACAAACATTTTCCGTTTAGCTATTCATTATTGTGACTCTCATGGTGTATTAAATGTATTCGTAGCTTCCAGATATAGGTCTTCTAAATGTAATACTGAGATTGTTTATACTGATGAGCTTTACCTTTTAGATTCATATATCTTTCTCCTGCATTCCAGCTACTTGCAATAAAAAGTATATGTCAAACCAACATGAGAGGTTTGACATATACTTCTCATATTATGTCTTTGTTATATGTGTTATTACACTTAGAGATGCTTAGGTATTAAACAGTCCAGATGATGTCACAAATTTCTTCAATGACATTCCATTAAAGGACAACAAATTAGGTGAGAACTTCCTATGTACTAGATAGAGATGACTAACTAAAATGGTTATTCTATACCAAAATGGAGATTTAAATGTGTTGCAAAAATAATTTTATCATGTTTGTCATACCAAAATATTATGTATGGCTTTGATATCAAGTTTTCTTAATAAATTATAACTGCTGTCTATTAACATTCTACAGGCATTCAACCAGGACAACAATGGTTAAGGAGCAACAATCTTCTGGCTATACTTTATATTTCAAAAGCTTGCTATCTAGATAAAATTATAATAATTAAGCTCACTGCTCCCACCAATCTTCTCTTCTGAGTGTTCAACAACTGAGGTTTGGAGACCAAATCTAGAAAGGTAACTGGGCTAAGAGGACAGCCAATATTTTGCCCCTGGTCCTCCAAGGTCAATGAAGACCCAGGACATGAGGGAACATTTTCTGTCATCTTACAATTCTAGTGAGTCACACAACCTCCTGACCAAAGAGATTGTTGGGCCCTAGAGGATGAGAACACTGAACAGTGTGCCAAAGGAGGGTCAGTAGAGGAAAAGTCTCACATATTATCATAGAAAGCAACTGGTCAAGCAAATACTGTGACTCATCCTGATGTCTGACACTGGCAGAAGAACTGAGAGGCTCTATACATGGTTCTAAGGTAAATCCTGAGGAGATTTGATGGACCTTGATAGCAAGAGGTTAATTTTAATTAATGCAAGTCTCAATTTAACTTGGTCTCAAATACTCAGCAGATAAGTATAACCAAAAGATATATAGAAACAATGTCATAATAATAAACTAAATATAGGAAGGGGTTCCAATCACTAACCCCTTCTGGCAGTTTCCAGCTACACTGGTAGCTGAGCACTGTTATGGTTCATTAAGAAAAACTACAGTAAAATTTACAAAAGCTCAACAAGAAGCTTTAAATTCTTTAACTAGATTGCCCTTCAAAACTACAAAGCTTTCCACCTTCTTACAGCTAAAACTGGAGATGGACTTATAAAAAATAATAGATTTATAGGTAACCTGTATTAGTAGAGGGGTTTAAAAGCCAGCAAGTTGCAGTCGTATTCTAGTTCCTAAGGAACAGTTTCGGGACCTGGCTCTTTCCTCCATTTTAATGCTCGTGCTTTAATTATACACACTCTAATTTCTTGTAAAATTTGTTTGTTCTTGTTTAGAGGCTGCCAAACTCCAAGTGATCGGGCAGATGGGGCCAAAAACAAATGTGCTAGACCCCTTTTACCAGGATCCACCAGATAAACCTTGTAAAGAGAGTTTATAACTGCTAAACCACAACATGACATCTATCTGAAGCCATTAGATTAGCTTTCTGGTGAAGGTCCCCAACTGCAGTCCCCCTTACACTGACCCTTCTCAGTTCAAAGCAGCTAGATGAAACCTGTACCCATTCTCCCCTAACAACAGTTATGGATACTTCTTCAGAGGGGGGAATATTATAGATAGATAAATTATTTAGAAGTATTGTAGGCAATTAAACAGGGCTGGGCCTTGGAAAGTCCAGTGCAGAAGACAACTGGGGCTGGAGGCACAATTATAAAAAGGGGGGGATGTGATTACGTCCACATGCACAATTAGATCTTGCTATTTTTACCTTAAATTTTTTAAACCTGGTTGCAGAAAGTAAATATACTCCAGAACTTCACTGGCAAAAAGACAAATCTGATAAGCACTCCCAGGACTCAAATCGTATAGAAGACATCCAAACAAGAAAGTGGGATGGCCCAGTGTAGTTAATAACATGTAATTGAGGGTATGCTTATGTGTTAAGAGACAATGGAACACTGTTGTGCCCTCCTGGAACATGTGACCATGGAAAGAAGAACATTCCAGCCCTGTGGGGAGCCCTGTTCCCACCCAGCCCGCCAATGTGAGCATTCTCAAGGATGACCCTGGAGAATGCCCGACATCAGAAGTACTAAGATCTATGCAGGCTACAAAACCCCCAAAAAGAAGACAACTAAAGAAGACAATGCAGGAGGCTCACATTGATGTGATGTGACAGGGCCTCCCACAAAATCCTGAGAATGTTTGTTGCTGTGATGGCTATCATAGCTTGTATGCTGTTTCAACTGCTGTAGCTACAAAAACAAAAAGAGGGAAATGTTGGGGATCACCAGTGCAAAAGGGCTAGTTATACATAGTTCCCTAAGGGATGAACTTGAGATTATTGGTATCACTCTTTTGAGATTTCCCATTATCTCATCAGGAGTGAGCCATCCTCTCCCACCTACTAAGACTAAGACTAAGACTACCAAGACTAAGACCACTAAGACTAACACCGTGAAGACTTAGATGAAGATTACTAAAATTAAAGATGCTCCAGAGCAAAATACTCATTAGCTTAAGATGATCACCATACTCTGAGTCATCTAATAATGCCCTCCTTGATAAATGTTGAAGCTCAGGCTGCTTTATGGCCTTTTGTTCCCCATGAACATCTGGTCATCCCAGATCCCTGCTGCTTGCAATTTGTCTCTTGCTCTTTTGCTTTTCCCATGCACAGTAACACCTCACAGGAGATTGGAGGTTCACTGCAGGGGTCCCAAATTCTCATAAACAACATTTGTCCAAATGTCAGAGCACCCTAAAAGTTTCATCAAGTTGACACACAAAGTTAATCATCACAATAAGTCAGACTTCCTTGACCTGCCTTCTTGTCTTTTCCTCAAATGTGCAACCCCAGTTTGGCCTGTGCATCACAATTTTCTGGCTCTGTACAATAACCAGGATCTTGCTAAGAAATCCCTTAACTGGTCTAAAACTTATTACTAAGATATTGATGACTGTAATAATTACTTTCACTATTTGCATTTCACTTATGCTTTACCTAGGAGGAATAAAATTAGTGTGGCAAAATATACACAGAATAAAACTTACCATTTTAATCATTTTGAAGTATACAATTCAGAGAGATTAAGTACCCTTATGGTGCTATGCAAGCATTACCTCTACCTAGTTTCAGAATTCTTTCATCACCCCAAAGAATATCCCTAGTAAGTAATCATTCCTCACTTCCCCTTCTTGGTCCCTGGCAACAAATAATCTAATTTCTGTCCCTATAGATTACCCTATTCTGGATATTGCAAATAAATGGAATCATATATAATATGACATTTCATATCTGTCTTCCTTTACTTAACCAAGGAAGAATTTTAGCCTCCTTAGCTAGACAACGTAAAAAATAGAAAGTGAAATATGTTTTGGTATAAAGATTTGGAGGTTGTCTTCAAACCTCATCAACTTTCTAGTTCAGTTTTAGCAAGATTAGGGGAACTCATCTGTTTAATCTATTGTTATTGTATCTGTGTTATGAACTCTTCCCATGGAGATCACAAGTAAGCACTGGGTCAGGGTACAGATGGGAGTACACTTAGGGGGGGCCCATTCTCCTTCACCAGGGAGACTCCTTCCCTATCAGTGACCTGGCAAGACCAGGGTGGTCACAGGTCGTACAGCCCTAAGGGGCCCAGTTTATCCCTAGCACTCAATAAAAATAGAAGCAAGCACCTCTCTGGCAGCAATGTGAAATATTCATGGGCTTTATTTCAAAAGAAAGACAGACTTATTTTAAAAAATTTTTAAAAAGGACTGCACATCAGTTTCTAAAATTTTCTAATCCAAGTGTGGCAGAGATACCACATTCACATTTGCACAACCACGACTGCTGAGTTTTTAACTGCCCCATGTTTGCTCAGATATTGCTTGCTGCAATGTGGACAGTCTGGTAAGTGGAACACACATATGGATGGTCAGCGGAGACTCCAAGTCTACTCCAAGTTTTGTAGGAAAGGAGGTCGTTGGCAGCCCTCCCCTCTGCAGGGTCTGAGAATGCCAGGCCCCTGTAGCACAGGGCCCTTAAGGGCAGCTTCAAACACTGAAAACTAGGAGGCCCAGTGAAGGGCTTCAGTCTGTGTCACCAATTTTATTTGCTGCAGACTCTCACAGTTTTATTTGGTCTAACAAAGGCCCCTAAGCAAAATGCCTTTTTCTTCCTCTTAGCTCTTCCTTTTTTTTTTTTTCTACCAATCTCTTTTTTTATTAATAATCACACACAAATACATTATAAATACTTTTAACCTTTATTTCTATCCTGTTACTATTTGTTTGCTAAGATCAAAGTCCAAATGCATCCTCAAGTTTGAATTGTTTGTCTGCTTCTATTTCAAAATATGGACCGTTCAGTCTTTATAATTTTATTCCATGATGACTTGCTTAGATTTAATGATATACACAAGCACTGCAGTAACTCCCTAAACAGATCCATGTGTGGATGAAAGGAACATCGCGGGCCTGATCTGGGCACAAAGGCTTTTGTGTCATTTTCCTTTTCTTTTCAGAAAAGTCAGTAACTGAACACAGCATATTCTGATTTAAAATTCACAGCGATTCCTTTTTAAATAGCATTTGTCTTTTTATGAGGTCTTTCCATTTAAAAGGATTCTTATTTCACTCCATAAACATTTACATTCAGAAGACGTGACTACAAGGTAAAGTCACTGGCTTTGAACAAATAGACTTGAATTTATCCTCACAAATGAATGATGTCCCGTCCAAGCAGGTAGTGACATTCCAGGGATTTTCAGAACAGTTCTGGAACTCCAGTGGGGAACTGCTTTCCTTCACACACTGAGGGAATTTGCCTTGACTTTCCTAAAGGTTAAAAAAACATCTTTTTCTCATCAGGATAAGCTTCATTTGGGGAAACAATCAAGCTACTTAATAACTGGTACATAACTGACTGGGTAGAACCACTCTTGGTCTAAATAAGGTTATGACATTATAACGGGATTCACTTTTTCTTTAATATTCCTTCATTAGTCCTAAGGTTAATTCCAAAAGAAGTCCCTGAAAGGTGGAGAACAATAGCTGTATTGTTGAAAGAAATATTTGAACTTCCAAAGCAAATACTCTGAAAAGATGACACTTACTTAAATACATGGATTTTTTTTAAAGATTTTTCTTCTTCCCTTGTTTGATCTGCATTCTTTCTGTTCCCGGTGGCTAGCTAAGGGGACCTAGCTATTTTTGAGCTTGGTACAGTATCAAATTTTGCCTGACAATTCTAGTTTTGAAATGAATGGAAATACAAAACCTTAAATACCAAAAAACTAAAAAAACTTAAAACAGTCACATGGATACTCAATCTGGAAATTAATGTACATTTTATACACAATTGCTGACCATAAATATACATGTAAATATGTACACATTTATAATGAATATATAAACACTCACTGTGATAAATGAACCATACACCGAACTCAAATACACAGGCAAATATTAAGAAAACACTAAAATATCAACTCAACCCAGAATTTATACTTTTGCTTTCATATGCCTGTTTCCAACACTAATTTCAGTAAGTATATCTAGGGCTGAGTGCCCTGCAAGAAGGGCATAAGGGGCCTGACATGTAGCTCAAGGGTAGAGTGAATGCTTAGCATATAGAATGCCCTAGGTTCCCTAGGCACACCAAAAATAAATAAATAAATGAATGAAAATGCTAGGTGCTGTGCAAATCAATTTAAACAAGTTGTACAACAGCCTCATAAAGATGTTTAATAAAGATAAACCCTGTGTGTGTGTGTGTGTGTGTGTGTGTGTGTGTGTGTGTGTATGTTCTTGTTAATGAAGAAAGCCTGAAGGAAAGCACCACACGTTGGGCATTAATTTATGCCAAGCACTGAACCACTACTGATGTAATGCTCTCAACATCTTCAAGATAACTATTTTTAAGACCATACACAGATGAGGACATTGAAGCTCCAGGGTTTCAGTAGCAGAGCACTGGTGCACCAGTAGTAAGTGGAAGAATTAGATTTAGAATTAATGGATCAGGGGTGAAGAAAAAAGTCAAGGGCCACGCCCATACATTTGGAAAATCAAACTATCTTCCCACAGAAAAAAAATTTTTTTCAAACTCCAGTGCAGTTATTTCCCCTGATTGCTCTTTTCACTAATCTCAATAATTCTTTGCTTTACTTCTCTAAAAATGAAATGAGACAGTCACCTCCCAGTCTGGGAAAATAAAATATTCTATGAATTTTTATCTTGATTTATATAAAAAGCCTTTGGAAACCAGTTAAGTGCTTGACTCACTTAAGTGTTTGGGTGGGACATTTAAAAATAAAGTAAACTAAATTTTAAAAAACTGTTGAAGTGAATAGAAAAAATAAAAAGTACCATGATTTTTAGATAAAAGACCCCAAGAGGCTGGGCATGGTGGTGCACACCTGTAATCCCAGCACTCGAGAGGCTGAGGCAGGAGGATCCTTGTGAGTTCAAGGCCAGCCTGGGCTACAAAGTGAGCTCAAGGCCAGCCTGAACTGCACAGCAAAACCCTGTCTCAAAAAAGACCAAAAAAAAAAAAAAGAGAGAGAGACTTAACCATCTATGAGGGTAAAAGACTAAAGATCTAAATTAAGGTAAAAATGAGGTCCTTCAAATCAAACAGTGGAGGAAGTGCAGTATGGTGATGCACAGCTGTAATCCTAGCACTGGAGGCTGAGGCAAGAGGATCTCAGCTCATCTGAGGTTAGCCTGGGCTATATATAGGTAGTGAGTCTGAGACCAGTCTGGACTACGTAACCAGACCCTGTCTCAAAACACCAATAAAAAAAGGAGGAAATGAAAATCAGCACCAGGATATTTCATTTGACCTTAGAGACTAACTTTGTGGATGTCTTGTTTGTTCTTAAAAGTGCTTTGCATTTTTAAAAAAAGTCATTAATGACTCCAGTTTACCAGCCCATCTCCCAATGCCTCCTGGTTCCTCCTTGTACAGCATGTTCACTTTCACCCTTATTTCTCTGATTAGACCCTAAATGACTGACAACTTAAAAAGAAACAAACCAGGATAAAACACAGATGAAAAACAACATCTTCCATCACCTTGATCAGTAACGATTCATTTTCAAAATTAACATCAGCCCCATCATTGATTCACATTTCACACGAGCACCTTATTCTTGTGAGAGTTTCATTTTCATTGCCTTCTGTATTTGTCTTTGCCAAAATCTAATAGTCCCAAGTCCCATGTGGTTACATGCACAAAAAATAGTCTTATCCACACATCTAAATTTATGAGTATTATCGGAGGAGCTCCCCACTTTTTAAATTGCTTGTGCTGATTCTGGCTTTTTTTTTTTGCTTGCTCTGAGTCTGCATTTGTTTTTATACCAAACAAATATACAAAGAAACTTCGGACACGGCTCATCTGGAGCCGACAGCTGTAAAGCAGCGCTAAGTGCAGAATTTTCTCTCACTTCAAAGGGCATATTGCAGGGTGCAAAGAAAGAGGGGATTGGGTCCTTGCAGCCTGCACTGCCCTCTGGCGCTCGGGCTCAATTCCTCGGGGACACAAGAGGGCAAACTCTGGCCCTTGTTGCTCTAGGTAACATTTCCCACAACCCCTAGTTCATAAATATTGACATTTGGGAAAAATAAGAGGAAAGAAAGAAAGAAAGAAAGAAAGAAAGAAAGAAAGAAAGAAAGAAAGAAAGAAAGGAAGGAAGGAAGGAAGAAAGAAAGAAAGAAAGAAAGAAAGAAAGAAAGAAAGAAAGAAAGAAAGAGGGTTTTGCAAAAAAGTTGTTTTTAAGTTGAAACGTTTTTGTATCTTACAACCTAATTTATACCTAAGATAACACTATGATTTTTAAATAAAATATACTCTATCATTGAGACTCCAAAAATACTATTATTTATCAAACATTCACTAATACAGGAAACAAAACTCTCAACAGAGCTTTTTAATCAAATGTTAATCCTACAGCAGCAGGAAAATCCTTTTAACTAAGAAGACAGTTTAAAACAATTTTCCTTAAAAATATAGCAACATTCTTGCATAATGTTTTGCTGAATACTCAAATGATGGTGAATTTGGAATTATTTATTTTCAGCAAAATATTTTATTTTCCTTGTCAACGATTGTCTCCACTTCTCTTTGAAAAAAAAAAAAAAATAGAAATAATGATATGGTAACTAAAACCTTTGAAAATGGTCTACACTATTCTCATTGTGGAACTACAGCGCGACCTGGTGGTCATGGCTGTTATTGCCACGCACTACTGTTAAAACCAAAATCAGGAAAGAACCTTGCGTTTAGGCTTTTTAAAAATAAACTTTCAGGAAACAGTGATACAACTCTTTTGGCATCAAATCGTAAATAGAATTTTTTGAAATGTATCAATATAATATATTTTAAATAATAATTTAATGTTTACTGATGTCAATCGTTACATCAACCTATAGAATTTTTAACACTCCTGTATTTTCCCCTTTTTACGACATTTGCAACCCCCTCAATGATGTTTCAAACTCACGTAAAAAAAAAATTTGATCAGTTCTGAAAGAGAGTAAATCCAGTAGTCTATCAGCTGTGGGAGGATTCTCTTCTCCTTTGTGCCATGGGTACAGTAAAGGGGAAAAAAGGATATATTTGTCATAAGAATTTTCCCTAGGCTTCAAATTGTACCTAAAAAGAACTCAGTTAATTAAAATAATTTTCATTCTCACAAAGGAAATGCATCTCTAAGTCCTTCTCTATACATTTATTTGCTACTGAAAATTAAAATAACACATCAAATTTTCCTTTTACTGCACTTCTAAATCTAAAAATAAAACAGAAAATGTGATTATCTGCCCTAATTACTATGCTGTACCCAAACTAACAAATGTTTAAATTCCTTCCCCACCATTAGCTCAAATTATTTTTCATCTCTTCAACATAATTATTTAATTCATATTTTTATTTTAATTCATATTTTACTAGTATACTACATGTTTGCAGTACATAATGATGGCACTCATAGAGAGTGGGCCGTGTGCATAACAAATCTTAGCTGTTTTTGCTTTCTGGCCTTTCTCCCTCCTTGCATCCAATTCTTGACGTTAGGTTTCTTCTCACTGGTGTCAGACTTCTAGAACACAAGGGAATACTTGACACCTATTGGTACCTCTTTGGGTTAAGTCAGAAGAAGAACTAAAGTATACTGAAGCCATTTCAATACAGTCAAATTCCACAGATTTCTTATGAATTACTGGTATCAAGGTAAGAAGGAAGAGACAGGAAGAAAAAAACAGAGAACTCATACCGTGGGTCATCAAAATAGTCAGCACGGTCTATCCCAGCACACACTAGCTGTCTCCACCTACTGCATAAAATGGCCACCAAGAAAGAGCAGTGTAAGAGGAGGGTTTACACCTAAGTCCACGCTGTCATAATTACTGTGCATTCTAGTAGTCTCAAAAGAATCTCATCTGTCACGCATATATGAACCGCAGTCATGCTGGAAGGGTTCATTTCATGATCCGTTCTGAACTCCCTTAAGTCCATTCTCTCTTAGTTCCCTTTCAGGCTGAGATAATATGTTGATTGAGATGTATCTCAGTTTCACCATCCTTTCTTTCTGCACAGACAGCAATGTACTCACTCCTCTCCTCCTGCAGGACAAGCCGTCTCTGTCTCCTGGGAGAGCTTTGCTCTTCTATTCTATTTTTGGGGTGAGCCTCCTGACAGAGTATCAGGCTTGAGAGTGAAGTTCCTAAGCTCCTTTATTAATATTTCTGAACAAACTGGATGAGAGGGGCTGGATTTTCCTGAGAATTTACTTCAGTGAGCATCTGAAGATGCCAGGAGCAAGGCTGGGTGAAGCTTTCGTGGTGAGTCTGACAGGGATCTGATCAGAGCTCTAACTTCCTCCTGGATCTTTGGGTCTGAGTAGAAGGCAATGCTGGACTTTGGAATTCTGAAAACATATTTTATAATTTTTCACTAAAGAGAGGCAATTTTGCAAACTTTTTCTTTCAACTGCTGTACTCTTCTAGTACAGCAGCACTAACTCCGTATGTTAAAAGGTTCTTATCCCTGGAAGGTAGAGGCTTGCTACACTTAACAGCTCACCAGGAATGTCACAGAACCCAGAGCAGACACAAGCAGAGCCCAACCTGCATTCTTGTGTGGAGGCAGCAGAGAGTGCATGTCTGTGAATGTATAGATAAGGTAGACTTCTACACTAACAAGGACCTAGGTAACAGAAATCCCTGGTGATCTGGACTGCATCACTCAGAGACGGCCAACCTTTCAGGAAGCTTGTGGCCTGAAGCTCAAAACTAACTTCTTGATTTTATTTGCATCCCTTTGTTCCCATTTCCTTAAACTTCCCCTTTTAAAACAACACGCTGGCCCCCAAAACCATGGTGAACTTTGAACAACTGTTTGCTGTTGTATTCATTGGCCAGTTTTTCAAATAAAGTTGTCTTCTTTGCCTTAACACTTCATCCATCAGCTTAGTTGGCCTGTCGTGAGCAGCTAGACTTGAGGCCAGTAACAAGACTACTTTGCATCTTTTCTAATCCTCTTGATTATCCTGTCAAATTAAGGTAAGTAAGCATCAGGATCAAAAAATGCTTGAGAATGCTTCAATGTTTCATGTTGCTTATTACAGTAAAAGACCCATTGCATTTATCCTCCTTTGCTTCAAACACACTTAACCCATCGTTCTTGCCACCTTCTAAAGAGTTCTGGAAGTCCTTTCTCGTGAGTGTCTTTTCTTGTGCTCTCGTGGCTGCCTCAATATCTTGAATCTATTCAAAATGTGTACCTTTCGTGAATATTTTTACTCAGGGGAAGAGTCAGTAGTCACACAATGCCAGACCCAGTGAATAAAGTAGATGAAGACATACCACAGTGTTATGAATCTGCCTTTCCATTAGATGGCACTCAGCAAGGTTATTCACATTTCTTATCACACCTCAAAAAGACATGGAGAGGGACTTCCAGAACTGCTTCAAAAAGCAGCAAGAATGATAGAATAAGTGTATTCAAAGCCAGGAGTATTTGGGGAGGGATTAATGGCAAAGTATCTTTTACTGTAATAAATTGTTTTACTTAAACAAACATGATATTTTTTTAATCAGCCTTGTATCTCCCACTTAACAGATTAGGAAACTGAATCTTAAAGATATGAAATAACGTATTCAAAGTCACTCAGCTGGTAGCAACAGACGATCTATACCATAAGACTCCCTGCTCCAAAATCCATACTCAGGGTGTAGTACTGATGTTCTCAATAAGTATTTGCTCATATTATGAACAAACATACGGGTTCATCAGTTTTTCCATTGCTGGGACAAAATACCTGACATACACTTAAAGGAAAAAAAGTACATTCTGGTTCAGGGTTTAAAAAGTTTTGGTCCATGCTTGGCTGGCTCCAAGGCAGCAGTATCATGGCAGAAGGCATGGCGGAAGAATACTATTCAAGGCACAGACCACCAAGCGAGACCAGGAAAAAGCCAGAAAATATAGAACCTTAAAAATGTCTCTCTAGGCGCTGAGGATTTAGCTCAGTGGCAAAGCGCCTGCCTGGCAAGCACAAGATCGTGAGTTCAATTCCTGGTACCAGAAGAAAAACAAAAAACAAAACAAAACAAAAAAAGTCTCTCTAGTAGTCTACTTCCAACTGGATCCCGCCTGTTAATCAGCCCTTTTAGCTATGAAGTCATCGATGGATTACTCTATTGCGGGCTTAGAACCTCCGCAGGCCTCACTCTGAAGATTGCTGCCTCTGATGCAGCCATCACTGTGAATCTTTGAGAGGGGGGTGCTTCATATACAAACCATAAGTGGGTTTATTGCAAAGTTATTAAAAGTAAGCCTGAAATAGATCCAAAGTCTTTTAACTGCATTAGCAATTTTTCTAGTAAGGTTTAGGAATATTTTGAATTGTCTCTCACTGCCACACCCTTCTGATCCTCAGGTTCCACTATTTTCTAGAAAAGAACAAAGAAGAAATACCAGGCTGGAATCATCTGAGACTTGCCCCA
>NW_004955428.1:3175137-3246467 GCF_000276665.1 Chinchilla lanigera
TATTGTCTGTACTGTTCTTTTGCTATTTTGTAAAAGGTTGTCTGTCTGTCATTGTTTTCGTCCTTTTATTTTTAAAATTAAAAAAATAAATAAAGGAAGGAAGCTAAGTGTTTTTAAGTAAAAATTTCCAAAAAACTTAAAAATGAATTTGTAATATATGTTTATTAATGCATTAAATAATGAGATCTGGCACAAGTTTGATTACTGTATTTTCAAAGTATCAGTGGATAGAAATGATATTTTGGGATGTCTGTTAGCCTCTGCAATTTAACATGAAAATATTTGCAATTTCTGTTGGTGAGAGACACAGTATTAAGTCTAATGTGATCCATGGCTTATAGTCGTAATTTTTAATGGTACATTTCTGTTTGTAGTTAATGAAAACAGACGTTTTTCATTCAAGTTCTCAAGCTGAATTTAAAAAATCAGGACTAACCTTTGAGTTAGTCACAGTTAAATCATTTGATAAGTGAAATTATTTTAAAATTCCTAAATTCTGTCAAACACTGTGTATAGCAATGTGTGTATATATGTGTGTATTTCTCTTGGTTCATACGTGAGATATTTACTTTCATATAGATGGTCTGATTCAAGGCAAGGCTCTAAAAGTAATCATGAATCTAGGACCTAGAAAGGTGTTAAACCAAACTTTCCTGGACCTGATGACATCAGTCAATACATAATATCATTATTTGTTGTAGTAACAATTCTATTTGACTTATCAAATAACTATTGCACAGGTACTAGTATAAACCTCATTCTGGGATTTTTAGAAATAGGTTTATTAAATTGAATTGTCTGACTGAAAGCTGCCTCTGTACATATTTTAAATTTGGCACCAAAGGATTCTTCTCTAAACAGAGTTAACTGTGACTTCACTTGGTGTGTAAACAGACTGTACCTTAGTCTCCTAAGAAATAACTAAGTCTCAACCAATCATAAGTGGCCAATTGTGCGTATTGTTTTCAAATAAGACGGATAAGCTATAGACAACTGGAGTGTCTCTGTACCTCACTTCCACCTCTGCATGCTACTTCCTTTTCTCTGGCTACAAATGTAATGCTTATATGGTGGGACAGGGCACTCTGAACCATTTTTGATCAAAGCTACAGTCTAATTCTGAAATCATAAATAAAGTCAATTAAGATATGCAAAACTAGAGCTGGAGACGTAGCTTAGGGGTAAAGTGCTTGCACTTGCCTAGTATGTACAAGGCCCTGGGTTCAATCAAAAAAGAAAATCTGCAAAACAAGATTTGTTGTTTTTTCTCTTTCAACAGTTTTAAAGTGAATAGTTTTCTCTTTTGAATCTGTTTGTTCAGCTGACCAACAGAGTCAGAAGAGAGATAAAGATAAGATATAAAAGTTACAGTATTAGGGAAGTATTTCCATGAAAGCCTAGACTTAGATGAGCCATAGCGGATGAGTTAGACTGAAATGTGAAGGCAGAGCCAAGAGTTCTGGGCAAGAAGCAGGGATGAACAATGTTGTGGTTTGTGTCTGGATGTTTCCCAAAGCCTTATGTGGTTATGAAGGGCAGACTCTTTGAAGGTGGCTGAATCTACAGTTTACAATTGATTCATTATCCATTCCCGGGATTGGGGTTATGAGTGCTATACCCGTCCTAGGGTGGGTAGCTGGCATACAGTATAAGAGGGGGAAAGAAGCTTGCTTCTGCCCTTTTTGATCTTGTTGCTTTTGCTGTCTTCTGAAGCCATGAACTGTTGCCCCTCTGCCACACCACCCTTCCTTGGAGGAAGCTGATCATGGACTGAAACCTCCACAAACTGTGGGCTAAATAAGCCTTTCCTTCCTTAATTTTGGGCAGCGGGCATTTCATCTCAGCAATGAAAGAAAGAAACTAAGACAAGCACAATGCAGAAGCAGAGCTGGACGTGCTTACTGTGACAGTAAGCGGATAGATGGCCTAAGGACCATATCTCCATAGTAGGCCATATTATAGGAGACAGACAAGAAATATGAAGTCCACCATCTAAATATTAGTGGAGCAAAATCAGCGTGATAAAAACGTCTTATAAGACTCATTTGGCAGTGGCTTAAAGCAGAGAAACTGATTAATAGACTCCTGATAGACTACTAACAGTTATGATCATAAAGATCTAACCAAGAACAAGAAATAGGAAGATGTGCTCATCACAAAGGAGCTACCAGATCTGAACAACTGAGAGTTCAAGAAGGAAGACTGAAGAAGGCTCCCTTACTGTACTAGGGGAACGGAGAAACAGTCACCACGAAGAAGAAAATGGAAAGTTTGGTATAAGAAAATGAGGAAAATAACTCAGTATACTTTAAAATTTCTGAATGACCTGGCATTGTGATATATTCCCACTTGTTAGGAGGAAAAAATTAATTAAAATGTGTAGATGTGGCACTATCCCTTCTCTCCTGTCCTCACCCCATCCATGGCCTTCCAGCACCTAGAACCGCAATTGCTAAGTGTGGTGAGCATTTGTCTTCTCTGCCACCAACATCTGCTCCTCTTTCATGTGGAAGGAGCGTTCATCTTTCTAGTAAATGTCTCATTCTACGCAGTACAGATGAAGTTGAACCCATCCCATCCCACCCGCTCCTCTCCCCACCAGCCCTATTCCAATTATAAAAAAAGGGCACATAGCCCAGACTTGGCCTGTAAGACCACCCCTCGCCACTCGGTCAGGAAGAAGAATGTGGCTGGAGCCAAGCCAATTACCATCTATGCAATTGTTCTTGAAAATTAATAGGAGCACATTAAATCTTCTATAATTAGGCTCCATAGTAGAAGTTAGGAGTCAGGAATCAAAAGTTACAGATCAAAGACCAGGATTAGGAGTAGAAAGGGGCTTGGCTAAAATGAGAGAAAGAATCCTAGCAAAATGATTTGTATCCTGGACACAGCCACTTCTGAAGTTAGCTGAACTTTTAAACTTTTCAACTACAGTATATCATCATCAAAATCTCCTTTTTTCTTTAGGAAATAAATTACATTTTGATCACTTGTTATGAAAAGAATGTTTTCTGTAGAAACTTTTGCTAGATTTTTATTAAAACATCCCCTGCCTACACAATATTGAAAATCACTTCATTGAAGTTCTTTCTGGCTGAGTCACTCCATAAGTATGTGACTCTTCCCCTCCCTCTGCCCCACTGAATATCAGAGAAGAGAATTCAACCAGACCATGCCAGACACCTGATCTTCAGAAACTGAGAGATACTCAATCTGGATTGTCTTAAACCACTACATTTCTGTTAAGTTGTTATGCAAAATAAAAAACTGATACAAGCCAGATGAAACAGCTTATTGCTACTCGGAAGGGCTATCTTTACGTTCCACAACTACCAGACTCTTAGAAAAATGGAATGGGCAGTTTCCAATGAAGGTAGGGACCTGGAGTCCCTAAATTTGGTTAAGCCTTCTTTGCCAAGAAAAGTGGCTCATCCGACTGTCTTGTTATTTTCTTTTATTTTCGTTCCTTTTATTTAAGGAAAATATTTCTATCGTTTCAGCATGTGAAAGAAGCATAAACTAGCAGTAGCTGTCAGGATTCATTTGACCAGAGAAGCAGAGCCCCTGGAATATTACAGGAGTGGAAATTTATTTTAGGAATTAGACTTTGCGTGAATGTGGGAGCAACCGAGGAAAGGAAGGTCAGAGGATTTTGAAAAGGGTTGCAAACCAATCCTTTGTAAGCGCCAGCCTGAGTAGTCAGCTGCATCCTGCAGGGAAGTCTGAGACTCCATCCAACTGCATCCAGTAACTTCTGGGGTTGTGAGAGGAGCTTTCAGATCTGTGGGAAGAAGTTGCCTCTGCATAGCTCCCAGCTCTGTGGATCTGCAGCCCAGCATCTGGTTAGACAAGAGGAGGAAGTGGAGTCTGTTTTTCAGTGAACAGAGCTAGCAGTCAGGAGGGTGAGCTGGACAAAGGGTAGCACTTCTGTGTCTGTTGTTCTGATGCAGTGATCTTTATTTTCTTATTTATTTTATTTATTTATTTTATTTTTTGCAGTACTAGGGGAAATCAAACCCAGGGGCATGTACTCTACCACTGATCTATATCCCCAGCCCTTTTCGTTTTTTTTTAACAGGGTCTCCGCCTGGGCATGGTGACACATGCCTGTAATCCCAGCATTTGGGAGGCTGAGGCAGGAGGATCCTTGTGAGTTTATACCAGCCTGGGCTACAAAATGAGCTCAAGGCCAGCCCAAGCTAGACAGCAACACACAGCCTCAAAAAGACAAAGAAAAAAGAGACAAGGTCTCATTAAGTCACCAAATTGCCCAGGTTGGGCTCAAGCTTGTGATCTTCCTGCCTTGGCCTCCCTCAGTGTGGGGATTATAGAAACGGCCAACAACCCCCGCAATGGTGACCTTTTGAGAATTGTGTTGCTGTTCCACCTTCCAAATCCCATGCAAGTTCCCCTGTGGCCAACTCTACTACAAAACCATGCACAGAACACAATTCCCAATTCAGCCAAGCTGCGGGAGCATAATCCAGGATACCAGCTAAGAGAAAGAGGAGTCTATTGTAAGGATACTGAGGTTGCTGACAGAACTAAAGACAAGAAAGGGAATAGTCAGGAATAGCCAGGAACAGGAGTGTAGACTCTACCCAGGCTGTCTGGGCGTCTGGTCTCTCCTCCCGCTTTCTATGCGAGGTCCCTTTGCTGATCCCCTTGTAACCCATTGCAGGACCATCACTGCTGACAGCTCCCAAGCTTCACTTCCTGCAGCTTCCTCAGAGCAGTTAACTGAAGAGAGACTCAGCTCTGACCTCTGAACTCAGCCCAGGAAATCCTGAGAAGGGACTCAGCAGACAGACTGTTGGGTTGCATGGTAACTTGGCTGCTCCTGTTACACCAGGAGGAGAGGGATTTTGAGAAGCAGTTTTCAAAAGATACAAGAGAGTGCTGAGCAAAGCTGCTCACAACTGTAGGCCTCATGGGGAACAGCTATTATTCAGTTCTTACAATAGAACAGACTCTGGGCTAAGAGTTTTGCACATATTCGCACAGGAATGCTTACCTCAGTCCTGTGAGCTTGTTACTGGTACTGCTCCTATTTTACACATAAGGAAAGTGAGGCTCAGAGTCATTTGATCTAGTCCTAGAGCTAGCAAACAGTAACACTGGCCTGGTTCTGAAGTGTTCTTTATGTTATACCAGTGGTTTCCAGTGTTGCAAAGAACTCCAGTAGCTCTGTTGATTGTTTTTCTGGGCTAAGCTTTCCCCAGTATCACATTTCTTTTTTACAAGTATACTTTTATTTTTAATTGACACTTACAGGAGACAAATGATCACAGGAGGGTAATTGGCATACCTATTATTTCTTATTTTCTATATAACACAGTAAGATAAAATGATTGACAACAATTAATCAAATATTTCAAAATAGCTAGTAGAGGGGATTTTGAATGTTCCCATCAAAGAGAAATGACAGATGTTTGAGGATACGATATGTCAAAGTTGCACTTTAACAGAACTCTTCATGCCGCACTATGTACTATCTCCTTTCCATGTCACAGGTAGAAGAGACAAAATGACTACCAATTTACACCTCTGGAAAAAACTGACCCCTGGAACAACTATCTTTTGCTTATTTCACATTGTCTCTTTGCTCTTGATCATCTGCTTCAGTAAACATGACATGTGACCTTAGATTAATTTTTGCAGGGAGGAAAAAAATGTGTTCACTCTCAAGCATATTTAGTTTACCATAAAGCAAAAACTCATGTTTGACATAATAATATACATTGCTATTGGCACTACTTTAGACTCAAGAATATTCTACCAGAAAAAAAAAAACCAAGGCAAAAACAAAACAGTAGCATGGAAGTTCATTGTTTATTTTCCTCTCAGAATTTCATTATCAATCACAACTAATTCACACTGAACATGCTACTCTCAGGCATGTGCCAGACATAATGGATAAAAATAGGTGTGTAAGATACAATCCCAGCTTTTTAAAATCATACTGAGTGGATAGAATACATAGAACATAATCACCCATCCACGGTAGGCTATTCTAACTGTTAAATGAATAGAATAAAGTAATCACGGAGGCCTGAAATAGTCAGACAATATATCATGGAGGAGGTAGGAGTTGGAAGTCAGGGTTTTACCTAATATTTATTCCTCTAATCACTCACTCATTCAGTTATTTACCCAGTATTGAGTCGGGCATCATATTTAATGCATGCAAGAATAAATGGGCAGTGCTAAGATTAAAGGTACACCCTGGATAAGAGGTACGAGAAAATCATGAAACACATTCCTCCACCAACAGAACAGCATAGTTGAAATATGTAGCATACTTTTTACTCTTGCAACTACCAGTCATTTGCTGAGTTTCTCTTCTTATCTGTTGAATGTTGTGCTAAATCCCTAAATGAAGTGAAAGGCCACCTGGTCTCTACCTATTAATGGACTCACAAACCAATTAAATACCATCTTGATAAGGATAAATGCTAAAATGCAGCAGTCTTTGTCCAGTAACAGTGAAGACTTTGTATCACACACTGTAGGCCCAGTGAGAGAGTGTAAGATGAACTCAAAGCATGCACACAGCGCTGGGTATTGTCACCACTGAAGACCCCCAAAAAGACACAACAGTGTACACCATGACTGTGCTACGGGAAGGACAGGAAGCCCCTGCCACTTTGCATGTTAAGGAAGTGTGAGAAAGGAGGGATCACTCAGCTGATTGGAGTTCAACCAAACCAGTAAAGAAAAAAAACTGCCTTCTTGCAGATTTTAGTTTGCAATCAGCATTGGTTTGAGGTAGAGGAGTTGAAACTTGTGCCCCTGCCTGCTCAGCCACTTGCTGCTAGGCTGCCCGAGGCAGGACCTCTCTGCTCGCCCAGGAAATAAATAGTTTAAGTCTTCTCAGAAATGTAGGAGTTCTGAGTAAGGTGAGATGAGCAGATCAATTTACAGTTAGAGTTTGAGTAAATGTGTAAAAGAGAACTGGGCCTCCTAGACAAGGAGCTGGCTCAGGCGAAGGTAAGAGGCAGAAATGCGATATCTAACTCCCCAGAGTAACTCCAACGCTTAGTACAGTACCGGTCAATAGCACATACTCAGTCAATATTTGCTGGATGGCTGAAGGACAGTTGAGACATCTACAAGCCTCAAATACTTCAAATTTAGTGCATAAGACAGCGGGAGTGTCTTAGGGAATATACAAAGCCACAAGACAAAAATAGCAAAAATTTCACCAGGTTTACTGCTAAGAAAATTGAAACTTTTAAAAAAATTAACTAGTTGTTTGTTTTAATTTTACATGTTATTATGAGTATGTACTGATAAATTCGTACAGTAAAATGTGAGCTTTTGTGGTATCTTTAGGCAGTACTCAGATTCCTGGAAGTACACCTTCACTGTCCTCGACCAGTTGGCGTTTTATAGTGAGGCAACTTGCAAAATGTGAGTAGTAAGGTTCTGTGGAGCAGAGGTAAAAGAAAAAATAACTAAAATAGCAACTAAAAGATAAGTTGAAGATTCCTAACTTTTTCCTGAAGAAAGATCTGCCAGGTAGAAGAAAGTAAACCCTTCATTTAAATCAGCATAAAAACAGATAACTATAAGACCCTTATGATAAATATGTTACATATGTAATATAATAGGTGACATTTATAATAATACAAACTTTATAAATAAAACAGTTCATACCAATAGGCTTCTAAAATAAGAAACCAACTTTGAGGAAGAAAAATAACCCTTACTATGTATAAGAATTTGTAATCGTATGCATATGCACACACATGTACACACACACACACACACACACATAAAAATCTCCCAAATGAAATGATCTGATTATGAAACTATAATTCCCTCTTAAATTTGAAATTTTAGCACCATGAATAAAAACAATATATAAATAGTGCAAGACAGAACATACTATAATAGCCCATTAGAAATAACTATTATAGAAAACTGGGCCACCAAGCTTTATTTTGTGTAATAGATTTCTGCACAGAAGTTTCCTAGTCATCAATTTCAAAATTTGCTCTCACTTTGCCTAGCTTCACTTCTTCCCCCAAGAAAGATAAACATGGCACAGTTCTGGGCTCCTCCTAGATAGCCAATGTAGTCATCTCAGTGTAGTTATGAAATTAAGATTCTGATATTGCTACCCATTTGCTCTTTCCAAAGGTGCAGGGCACTTACTTCAGGACATTTGTCCTATTGTACTACATTTCTTAAAAAATGCTGGTGACTGTGTACCTTAAAATTCAAATGGAGTGAATTTGAATGGCTCAGCATCTTCTCTTCTGCTAATTTATTTTTTAAAACTGACTCTTGAGAAGAATGTTTCTGTGCAGGATGACCAGGCTCTGCACAGCTAAGCTTATCATTTACGAGCCTCTTTATAATCCGTGTCAATAGCCACACGGTTGAGTCCACCTCTAGTGATGAGAATCAAATGTGACTATAGGTAAAATAATTGGGTCAAATCTGCAGCAGGCCAGTTCAATGACCACACATAAATGAGGGCCTACCCAAAAATTATAATGGATCACATTCTTTGTACATAAAACAGAAGTGATGATGATGTGGTAGAGGGATACTACCAAGTAATATGTAAGTCCTCAATATTTATATAGGTGCAGAATAAAAATGAACAACATTGTGTAATGTAAAATGTAGGCAGATCTATGTCCCAAATACCCGATATCTAGCTTGTTTCTTCTCATATTAACAATAAAAGAAAAATGCAATAATGGAAGCATGAGGAATTAGAATATTTTAAATTAAAGTATTATTTTGAATACCTTTGGTTTCACTATGATATTGGGTTGAATTTCTTCTGTTTATCTCAGCAAATCCATCCTTTTCCCTTCTCTGCCAGGCTCCACGCCCTGGAGACTACCTAGTTTCTCTACGTGAACAGGTTCACTTGTCTTTTGGTTTTCGCTAGGTTTGGCCAACAAGGGGTATGAATGGGTGATTAGAGGAAGAGAGGAGAGTGAGATCAATTAATTGTAGAGCTCTCCATTTTGGGCGCAGCCTCCACAGAAGCACACAGCTTTTTTCTGATGAACCATGCACACAGCCTGTCTTTTCCCACATTCTAACAGCAACTGCCTCCTCTTTGCCAAAAAGATATCCATACTCCTTGCATACCCTGTTATAAGCAGTTCTTCTGTTAAAGTATCCTCAAATAACTAAACTGTTATGTGTTTTCCACTGAAACCTTGACTGAAGCATATGGTCAGTAATCACTGCTTAGAATTGGTTGGCAATTGGCTTTCAAGCAAAATAATTGTTTGATAGTAACAAAGCAATCTGGCTATTTGTTTTTATCCTGTGCATATTTTCCTTGATAAACCCAAGGGGAACATGCAGTTGATACTATCCCTGAGCCCTTCTTCAAGGGTATGTGGCCTCACTTTTTTTAAAAAAATGAATCTGGATTTATGAGCTATCTTGGGGAGAGAAAAACAACTTGGCTAAACTAGGCCTTTACCTATCAAATACAGAATTTTTTTGGTAATATAAGGGAAGTAAATCTAGTTACCTAGTAGTACTGGATGTTTAACCCAAGGTCTTTGCACAGAGCTACATCATCAGCTCTTTTATTTAAAAGAAAACTAAAACAAAAATTTAAAAAAACTTTTTTTGAGGCAGTTCTGAAGTTACCCAGGCTGGGCTTGAACTTGTGATCCTCTTCCCAAAACTTCCCAGAGTTATCTAGTTTAATTCTTATTAAGACGAAATTCTTCGTTACTTTCCCATCACTGGTGCAAAGTATCCAACACCCAGAATTTAAAGGAAAAGAAGTTTACTTTGGTTCACAGTCTTAGTCTGTTACCATGATGCTGGTTACCAGGGTGCTCATGAGTCCCAAGGGACCAGGTTTTTGTGTCATGAACAAAGAATTAGGCCAGTTGTTGCTGGATAGTATGATATTCAGTGATTCTATGTCTTTCTGTTTCACCCAAAGAATGAGCCAGGACCACTGACAAACAGTTAAGCTCAAACATTTATTCAAACTAACAGAATAAAAGGACAGATTGAAGAAGAGAGAAGAAAAGAAGAAAAGAAAAAAGAAGAGAAAGAAGTGATACCTCCCACAAGCAGGACAGGCTGCTACGGAAACAGAAAGACTGCAGAACAGCAAGATCACAGTAACAGTGAAGTTAATGGCCACCATCTTTTATTCTCTTTCAGATTTGGCCCATAAGAAGCTCCTCTGCCTATACATCCTGGTCATGATTGACAGGTCACATCCATTCCAGATAAGGTTATATCCTGTTTTCAGCCTCCTTTCTGGATTTTCATAACTAGCAAGTTAAATTTTGTTTTCCAGCCAGCCTGCCCTGCCCTAATTTCCTACCTCACAGTCACACACATACAGAAGAACAGCAGGCAATATTTATTGAAATGATAGTACACTCAAGAGGAGCCAGCTCACCCCAGAAAGGGAACTAGTATAAGCCCCAATGGTATGAATGGAGGTGTCTGTCATTTCTGATCACGAGAGTCCAATTCCCCCCAGAGGGCTGTCCTAGGCTTTTCTGACAGCTCATGCTGAGTCATGTCCTCTGAGTCAACCTGTGACCATACCTACAATACACTGTTATAATTGTATCCATGGTATGCAACCTATATGGATGGGAAGATAATGATTCTGTCCACAGCTGAAGGTTACTTTCAGACATTTTGAGGTGTTTCTGCACCTGTACATTGAGTTGGGGTGCTCCCCAGGAATTGGTTTATGGTGACTACTTTGACTGTGGTTATTGTTTTGGAGTTAGAGGCAGATCCCTGGGCACAACTAGGGCCCTTAGAGAATGATGGGAAGGTAGTCCTTAGCCCATGCTTGATAAGAAGGCATGCTCTGTCCTGTGCTGACTACTATCCTAAGTCCACTAAGGACTAAAGCAGAAACAGAATAGCAGAAGGACAAGGAAGATGAAAAGGTGCTCAACCCACGGCAGCCAGACAACAGAGAGAAAAGGGAGGATCCAGAGACAAGAATAGGTTCAATCCAGGTTATGCCTCAGGGCCCTACTTCGAGGCAGGCCCCATATCCTAATAGCATATTAGCCTACTGAACTCATCAGTAGATGACTCCACTGGTGAGTATAGCCTCCCCCCATGATCCAATCACCCTCCAAATACATGAGACTCCTCTCTGGGGGATATTTTATATCTAATGTGGGGGACTTGGCTAAGGAGTGAATGGTTAAACTGTGGGGACAAAAGTGCTTAGGCTCTATGAGAAGTAATTAAACTGCAGGGCAAAAGCAGACAGGCTATATGAGAACCAAACTGATAAATACCAAAAGTTTAAATTAGTAAATATGTTGTGTCTTGCCACTGTCCTTTCCCCTTTCTCTAAGAAACACTGCTTAGCCTTGAGACAACTCCTCCAAGTAATCATTCATCCTTTATTCCACCATGGGTCATACACTGTGACTATCTAAACCATAATACCTTGGCATTTCTACACGCTTGCTGTCTACTTTTGTTCTACACTGTCTTTTTAAGGATATTTATGCAGCACTCAGCTGGTGGCACACCTGTAATTCTAGCTATTCAGGATGCTGGGGCATGAAGATTGTAAGTCTGAGGGCAGCTCAGGCAACTTATAGAGACCCTGTTTCAAAATAAAATTTTTCAAAGGGCTGGGAATGTAGCTTGGTACTTCGTAGGTTCAATTCCCCAGGAAAAAAGAGGATACAATACTGATTAGAGTTAGCATCTAACTCTCAGGAAGAGAGCACATTTATTTTCTAACAAAGTTCATAAAGACAGTGTCTCTCTTCAGGGAATGTAGGGTAGGTTTGCTTACAGGTCATTACAGCAGAGGGAGGATGTTAATTTCTCAGGTTTGATGCAAATCCACTTATATATAGCATATATGCAGGCTTCTCCTCAACAGGCCAACTCCTTGGGACTTGGAAGGCAAAGGCAACAAATGCAACTGGAAGATCATATCACCTGCTTCCCTGGGAGTTAAATAGTCCTGTATTCATTATGTATCACAAACCTGTACTAATAAAATATTTTAAATGCAAAAAATAAAAAGTCCTCTGTCTCTGAGCCAGATGTCTCATGTCTTCTGCCACTATCTACAACTGCTAGCTTTTGTGTTTGTCAGCTTTCTGTCACTATAAAAAATACATAAGATAACGTATAGAGACAAAACGTTTATTTCTCCTCATGGTTTTAGAGAGTCCCTGTTATAAGCAATCCATCACCAAGCAGATCTATTGTTTTTAGGCCTCTGGTAGAGGTGCTGAGTAGCAACGATAGAGAACATGAAGCAGAGCAGACAGCTCACCTCATAGCTAGAAAGCAAAAGAGAGGAAGAAAAAGGTACCAGTGTCCTACAATCTCCTTCAGGGACATTCCCCCAGTGACCTAAGCACCTCCCAGTGGCCACCTCCCAACATCACCACTGTGGAAATGACCAAGCCTACTAAACATGAGCCTTTGGAGGAACATTCAACTTGCAAACTATAGTAGCTTGCAAACAAAATGAAAACCCAAGACAGTTATTTTTTTATTTTTTTTCCCAAGACAATTCTTAACAGTCTAATGGCTCCGACCTCAGCTAGCTACCATCCCAAAGTCATGTAAATTTGATATTATGCCTGCTGCCTTTATGTCTGAGTCCTCCCATTGCACAAGTGATCTGTACTGACTATGCAGCTTCCCAATAGCAGCTACAATTACACTGAATTCCCTCCAGGATGGTGGAAACCTTTTTCCTCAGCACTGGGGATTGAACCCAGGGCTTCATATTCTAGGCAAGCACTCTACTGCTCCATCTTATCCCTTTTCTTTTCTTTTCTTTGCTTTGCTTTGCTTTGCTTTGCTTTGCTTTGCTTTGCTTTCCTTTCCTTTCCTTTCCTTTTTTCTTTTCTTTTCTTTTTCCTTTCCTTTCCTTTCCTTTCCTTTCCTTTCCTTTCCTTTCCTTTCCTTTCCTTTCCTTTCTTTTTCTTTAAGACAGGAGCTCAAACTTGTAATCCTCCTCCCTCCACCTGCCACTAGCTGGGATCACAGCCATGCCCACCATGTCCAGTTATGGTGGCACCTCTTTTACCAGTGTTTTTCTCTGAGCCCCTTCTTAGGGAGCTAAAATGAGAGGCTAAGTGCCTGGGTAGGCTATACATGAAAAATATACTCTTGTATCCATATTTCCTCTACATCATACTAAAGAAACTAGTACTTTTACTTCTTTTAGTGTAGACCCACCGAATCCAGGTTTCTGTTTCTCTACAATTAGTTCACCTACTCCAGTTAGCATATTTTCTGAAGAAAAGAGAGTGCTAGAGACTTTACACCAGTAATTAAATATTTGAGCCTGGAAGTCACATATGTGACTTTCCTCAAAACATACTGACCAGAACCATTTGGCCCCTCATGAATGAATACAGCAAAACAAAATCTTTTAGGGAAGCAGAGGACTAGATGCTTATTAGCCCCTCACCCCTGTGACTCAGTGCTGGGGCTGATTAAGACTTGCAGTATCACACACCATTCACACAGCCTACTGGACAGACACCTTGCCTATGGGTTGTACTTTCATTTCTCCTCAACAATCATGAGAACAGAGTTCCTCAATTTTCAACATGGAGAATGTTCTTTAGTTGTTTTCTCTCTCAACTCCCTATATCTTATAAATATAAAGCATCCGTAGTGACTAATACTTCAGGTGTCAAGTGGGAGTATATCTGAACTGACCTCAAGTCAAAACTAAGATGTGAGCCTGAGCCACTGGCTTATGCAGTTTATTGCTGTTTTTCGGGTCTTCTAGAGCCAAGACTTGTAATTACTGGTTCTGTTTTATAGTGGAATGCTATGGTTTTATGGCTCAATAATTATATAGCTAGCTTGGGAGGGGTGGTTTAGGTTGTCTAGTCACTTGGACTTCCACAATCAGGTGTTTAGTTTCTACAAGGACTCTGTAGCAAGCTGAGAATAGTTTTTCAAATGAAGAATAACTACAGTATGGCCTTCTCCCAAACAGAAAGAATTTTCTTTGTGGATTGGCAGTCTCCAAACACCAGTACTACTTGATCTGCTAGGTCATAAGACCCAAGTGATATGTCAGCTGCCTCCTACCCTGGATCAGCTATAGAGCTTGTTCTTGTTCTAACACTTACCTAAAAATGAAGGCCTATGGGTTTTCTCATAAATATGTTGGTGCAACATTCCCAAATATGGCCTTTGTTGTTACTGAAATCCAGAATGGCTCATCTAACACAGCATGTCCTTTGCTGTGGATGGTACAATGTACTGCTACTGGGTATTTGTGATCACCACAGCACCTGTGAATCCCATGTCTGACATAACCTTGATCAGCCTTATATCCTAGTTTGCATGTTTTATTTAGCCAAATAAACCAGACCACCAGCTCTCTGTGCTCTACAGGGCTGCTTTGGGATGGGCAGCCCTATGGAGCACAGAGGGCTGGTGGTCTTGCCAGCAATGGACCCTCAGAAGAAAAGTACATAACATTGGCTACTTGCTCCTTCATAGTTCCTGATTTTACTTGGAAAATAAACACAAGATAAGCCTGTGGTCCCACTCAACCTACTGAGAGAAGAATTTGGGCCAAGATTTTATTTTATTTTTTTAAATCTTTATTTTATTGGTACATTTTAGACATACATAGGATAATATGCATCATAGGAAATTTGTACCTGTACACGGTATAACAGGATTTTGTGTAACACTTGATTATTCATATGTCCCAACTTTGGTGTATGTAACAGTGCCAAGGTCTGGGTATTTTTCTTTTCCCAGGGTACAGTCCCCTGAATAAATAGCCCCTGGTCCATCTGTGGAAGACTTGGGAGGAAATCCACCATATGTACAAATTGCTGCACTGCAGGGTTCTTCAAGTACCTGGCTTTCACTGGGTAGAGGGGCATTAACTATACACTGACTTAGCTATGGTAAGCTATGAATCCTAGCAGCATTGTCTAACTAGTTACTGCCCTGCAAACCTAAAAGTATTCCTCTGCTGTACAACAAAGAACCTCAGTAAGCTGTCCATCTACTTCCTTTCAAAACACTCCTATTCCTTGTGACACATTGTACTAAATGTATCTAAACTTGCCTTTGTCTGCTAAGTTCCACCACTTAACCTCTACCCATTCAGAATCCCATTTTCCTACTATAATCAGGAAATACAATTTTTGCAGCATCTCACAGTCTTTCTTCCTGGAAGTCAAAACAGTCACAAAGGGATCCCACACACACACTACAAGAGATTGGGAAGGGAGTGAAGGAAGGGGGGGAGAAGGAAGGAGAGAGTAGGCATAAGAAGAATGAACATTATTGATGCATGATCTATATTTATGGAGATAGCACAGTGAATCCCATTAATTTATACAATTAATAGGTGTTCATAATGATATTTCTTAAAAATACACCCCTTCTCCATTGCTTAATGAAGAGGTATCCCTCAGACCTTCATCCAGGGTATGATTAGTTAGTTGATGGCAGAGCTATCTGCCAATAACAGGACTTAGTAAGTCAAATCAAGAAGCTGTCACTGTTGCTAGTTTCTGAAAAGTGACCCAGGAATGCTGCTATAAATCCACAACATTCTTGGGCACCTCACTTTGCCATATAGCCACAGATTAACAAAGCTCACAGAAACACCCTGGGAGATTTTAAATTTTTGACAAATTTTTTTAGAGAAAAATTTTGGCCAAAGGACACTATAGTGGTGGCCATTAGCTTCCAGGCATTTATTAGTACTGCAAACTGGTGCTCGGGTAACCTTGGTCAAAGTGCCCATTGAGATTATTGCACGTGCAGTCTCAATTTCTTCTCTAAGGCTCTACAATGTCATGGATTTTATGCGATATTTGACACACTTTAGGGTGCCTATAGATAAAAGTCTGCAGGTGTTAAATAAGGAGAATATGTACTTAATAGAAGTTTTTCTTTTCCTGAAGTGTGTATACATTTTTTGGCAAATTCTGTATATTTTACAATTAAAAAAAAGCAAAAACAATTCTTAGCTCATGAGCCACTCTGAATCATAAGACCCACTGAACAAAATGATGTGAAATACTCAAAAAACTTTTTTCCCAAGTCACTGAACTTCATTTTTAACATGAACATGTTAAAAAGATTTTCACGTTTAATGATTATTAAACTAATATAAGTAAAATTCTTAGTAGAGTGTCTGTCCCCAGAAAATGACCATTGTACTGTAGGACACATTTTTATATCTGAAAAAATAGGTTTTTGTTTGCTCTATTAGTTTATATAGGCTTTAAGATCCCACTTGGCTTTTATTTTCTCTACAAATCTATAGACCTAACAGCTTTGAGTGCATAAGCTACCTGTCAGAATGTCAAACCCTTTTGAATCTTAAATGAATGCAACTTTTTAAAACAAGTTCCAAAAGCGGAAACTCTATGTTTGCGATTGCCTCTAAAATTAAGAAATAACTTCTTAAGGCGCTAGCTTTTAGCACCGTTGAAAACTAGGCAGAAGTTTCTGCTTCGCTGTCTTTGCATTCCAAGTAGCGCCCACGCCCACATCTGAAGAGAACCCGCCGCAATTCCAACACCCTCCACCTTTTTCCTTCCACTAACATCGGTGTGTCTGGCAGTGGTCCCGCCCCTCGCACATGACCAATCAGAGAGGGAAGAGCAAGCGGATGGGGCGGGCCCAGGTTCAAGCTGAGGACGAATCACCTGCCCCAAACGGCAAAGGCGGAAGCGGAAGAGAACCCGCCGTTCTGGTTTGGCCTTGGGTGCCACCTTATCGCTTGTCCCGTGCTAGGTAGTGATTAAATCCCAGAGCCTTATCTATCTGCAGAGTAGGCGAAAAGACGCCTACAAGTGTAGGAGGCGGGAAGCTCGATCCCCAGACAAAAGAGGGAGCGAGCAGGGAGCTACCGAGCTGCTCAGGTAGCTAGAGGCCGGTCTCGGTCAGCGCCAGTCTCCTCCAGGCCATGGTGCAAGAGGATCTCTGAGTGATCCCCAGATGAGAGTAGCGAGCCCGCTCCGGGACTCTCCAGCCGCAGGATCAGACAGGTGTGGGTTGAGAAAGGAAGGATGCTGCCCGCGCTGCTCGCTGGTAGCACCTTGAGCGGCCGCAGTTACAGCCGCAGAAAGCACAGCTTCGGCCGAGAAGACGGCTTGATCTTTTGGTAAAGTCGCCCGCCAGCTTTCTCCGTAGTCTGCGAGTTGGGAAAACCAGAGGACAGAGCTCCCCGTTACAGTCTTCTCCGAGCTCCTTTTCCTTGGTACGAGGAGCTGATTTATGAGGAAACATGCCTTGCACGTGTACTTGGAGGAACTGGAGACAGTGGATTCGACCTTTAGCTGTGGTCATCTACCTGGTGTCCATAGTCGTTGCGGTTCCCTTGTGCGTGTGGGAATTACAGAAGCTGGAGGTAAGAGGCCCTGTACAGTCGCTACTCTTCTATCTAAGCTTGGGAAAGAGACACTCCTCCCGCATCTCCACTCCAGACACCCATACTTGGTATCTGAACATGCCCTCCTGTAAATAAGCCCACACGTTGGGCATAAACCTGTATGACTTCTTGTCTGCGGTCTTTAAATGATGCTACAGATGGAGAGGTGGAACCCGGTGGACAAAATAGTTCGAGTATTTCAATGTAGCTGCCTAGGAGTGCTTTGTTCTGCCAATATTCACCAATCCCCTGAAAGTTATTAATTTTATTCCTGAAGTCTGATCCGATGTTCAGATCTTGGACTCAACTGGATCAGATAAACCACCTGGAAATCCACGTATTGAATTCTTTAGCTTTTAACTACTTTGCCAAATTAAAGTATTCTAGTTTGACTTTGTTGTTTTTACTTTTGAAATTAACCCTTAACCAAAACAAAAAGGCTTTGCAAAAAGGCCCTTGTATATTGCTTATGTCGTTTTTATATTGTAAAGTAATACAAGCCAGAAAAGACCAAAGTAAATACTTACCTAAGGTAGTTTATAAAAATGTATAATGAACTTTAAGCTCTGAGCTAGTGAAAGCCACTGAGAAGCACTTATTTTACAAGCTGACAGGACTATGGTTGTTTTAGGCCCTTTATTATAGAAATAATTTTTAAATAGTGAAATAGCATAATATATATTTATTTTGTGGTTGTTTCTTAAATTATTGTGATACTTTCTCATACTGGCATAGCCAATATAGTTATTTTTAAAGGGTGTGTAACAATCTACGGCATTAAATGTTTCTTTTAACAAAGGAAGCATCTAGCAATATTTAGGTTGCCTTTAGCTACTGAGTGTCAAGCTAACACTTTAATCACATTGTGGGTGTCCTCGTTTTTTAGTCTCCTAGTTTTGTAGTAAAAGCCATTATTTTTAACTATAATCATCAAGGCCCAATGTGATCTGGCAGCACTTTCCCTTAGACTGTCTCTCTTCAAGTCCTGGACTTCTGCAACACTAGCTTGTTCCTACGTGCTGGGCCTGCTCCTTCCTTAGAGCCTTTTCACTTCCCCTTTGTGGGATGGCCTTCCTGCAAATAATACTAATTTCTGTCCAGATCTTTACCAAAAATGTCACCTCGATACTCGTCACAGTGCAAGCTTCCTGTTCTCAACTTTTCATATCCCTTTCTCTGCTTTATTTTTCTTCCTGGGACTTATCATCATCTACCACTACATACTGTATCTGTTTTAGTCTCCTCTCCCTCCTTGTGCTCAAAGGACCAGTGCTTGAGTTAAAATGCAGATTAAGTCCCAGTGATTAGTCAGACTTTGTACACTACATAGTGAGAGGTATAAAAATGTGACACCTTGCTGACACATCGGTGGTGGCACATACCTGTAATTGCAGCACTCGGGGAGAATGAGGCAGGCTGTGGGTTCAATCACCACTACCAAGAAAAACAAACAAAAAAAAAGGGACACCTACCTTCTTGGAACTTAACATAAAGAGACAAATGCAGTGACCAAAAAAATTAAAATAAAATACTATGGAGGAAACTAAAATAGGTCTGAGAAGTTATCAGGGTGGACAGTCTTACTACGCAACCTCAGAAGACCACTGTGCCAGTGTAGCTAAGTAGGTGGAAGTGAAATGGGGAAGTCTTCTGTGCTGCCGAGAGAGTCAGTGCCTGATCGCGTGCGTGGTCCAGATCAGGACAGTAGAAGTGAAAGTAGAAGCTGGATTTTAAGCATCCTTGGAAGTGAACAGATAGCACTCGATAGTAGATTGGATTGGGGAGAAGACACTGAGAGAAAGGGCGAAAGCAGTCAAAGATGATTCCAACTTTTGGGGCTGGAACAACTGAATGAATGGAGGTGTCAGTTACTGAGATGGAAAATTGAGGGCTAGAAACAAGTTTGGGAGAAATTCAGTCCCACCATGGACATTTAGTGTAATGAGTGACAGTCAAATGAGCATGTCAGATATGCAGTTGGATATGCAAGTGTAGAGCTCAGAAAGGTTTGCTCTACGGATGTAAACATAATGGTTTGTCTTAATCAGCTCTGTCATTCATAAGAAAATATCATAAATTGAGTGGCTTTCAGAATGGAAATTTATTGTCTCACAGTTTGGGGGGTTTTTTGTTTGTTTTTTTGAGACTGAGTCTTTCAGGCTGGCCTTGAACTCATGACAATCCTCCCGCCTCAGCCTCCTGAGTACTGGGATTATAGGTGTGTGCCACCATACCTGGCTATTTCACAGTTCTTGAAACTATTTTGGAATCAAGTGTCAAATTGCCAGCATGGCTGACATCTAGGGGAGGTCTCCCTTGGGTTGTAGATGGCTGAGTTCTTGCTTTGTCCTTTCATGGTAGACAGAGAACCCTCTGGTGTCTCTTCATCTTATAAGGCCGCCAACCAACCATATTGGAATAGCACTGCATACTTATGACCACGTTTAACCTAAATGGCTTCCTAAAGGCATTATTTCCAAGTAGAAGCAGTCACATTATGGGTTACAGTTTCAACATACGAATGGGAGGATGGGAAGACTTCAGTCCACAGCACAGTTGTCAGAGTGGAGATAGTATTGAAGGCCATGAAGATGGACAGGATTATAAAAGAGAAAAAGAAGAAATGGCAAAGTGCCTAGCACCAATATTTAGAGGTCAAAGAGAAAACTAGGCGTTTGCAAAGAAGACAACATGGCAGCCAGTTGGAAAGTGACTGCCAGCAGTTTCCAGGAGGACATAGTGAACAATGACCATTGCTGCTGCCATCATTCCCATTGTTTCTCATAAATGGCAAGGCCGCTGGTGGTCTCAGTAACAGTCTCAGTGGAGGTATAAGCGGTGACAGCGGCACGGAGCTGTCTGGGGAATGAATATAGGTGCAAAAGAGGATTTAGGAGAGGAAGATGTGTTTTCTGTTCACGTTTGTTTTGGGAATATTGAGTGAAGGGGCCTGAGCAATGAATAGTATAACAGGGGGAGAGGAGTGTGAGCCTATGGAAAGGGTTATTTTTCTTGTAATTTGTCTTCAGTTTTACAGACACTGACTGTAGCACATCCCCAGGGTTCAGCCACAGCTATGATTTCATTTCATCTTCTTAATAACTTCAAAGAACAGGAAGTAACTTCATTTTACAGAAGTGAAAACCGAGGCAGAGATTCTTGGCCAAAGTGACGTTGTGCGAAGGGGTTTATGTACAATATTCTTACCGTTCTTCTCATCGTCCACTAACCTTTGTGTGTGTGTCTCTAAAGCCCTTCACACTGTGCCCAGCAAGAATGGGTGCTCAATAGGTCAAGTTACTACTGTCGTTCTTTTAAATGATCAGTGTCAGTATTGCATTGGCTTGGAATTCTTTTCTTGTGCAATAGCAGCTCAGATGGAATAAAGCTCTCAGTTGGATATCTAAGGCAACATCACATGTGCCAGTGACGTGCTACATGCACTTTGACTTACACTTACGGACATTTTGCAGGAAAAATGCCTGTCCTTTGAATACTAGAATCACAATGCTCACTTGGTGAGAAGTCCTTGGGAAGTGAGATGACAAAAGAGGTTTATATAGTTCATCTCATGCTCATCTTGGGCCAGGTACTGGTTTATTGGGGCGCAAGGTGACCGTCTGTACTACTGAAACATTTCCCTCCTTGTGTGACTTGACTGAGCATGTGTCATTGACTGTACATTGCTCATTATTCTTTTCACTGTGGCCCCTCACTCTGGATGTTCTGCTGTCTGACCAGCAGGAGGAGGGCCTGGAATCTGCTGTCCTTACTCATCTCCACTCGATTTGAAGTTTTTGGCCGAGGGAGAGTTAATTTACTCCTCGATGCTTGTCTTTAATGGTTTTTTTCTTTCCTTCTTTCCTCAAATTTCTTTAGAAAAAATATCTACTCCTATCTTCCTCCTCATTTTGTGACCATAAAAGAGACAAGTTTAGGAATAATGTTAGTGGTGTCTTTGTATCCCTGTGCCTCAAAACTGAATAAATCGTTGAGGTAAATATATATTTAATTATTGTATTAATTTCTACAGACGTGATACTGACTTATTTTATAATGTTGCTTAAATACCCATAAAATAAATTTCTTAAGCACAGCTTTAAAATCAAAACTACTATAAAAATCATAATTCGAATTAATGACATTAATGTGGACAGATGCTTTTTGGAAACTAAATTGCCATATCAAGATGCTGTGTCAAAGTGATACTGACTGTGGGGTGCAAGGTTTTTTTAAATTCCACCTGACTGTACTGTGACGGCTCCTTCCTCCAGCCGCCTGTTTTATGATGGTTGGAGAAAGAACTTCCTTCCCTAAGCTTCGTGAGGATGCTTGGCCTTCATTAGTCACAAGCTCACCATCCTCCTTTACCATCTAGTTCTCCTCTACCATCTAGTTCTCCTCTACCGTCCAGTTCTACTTTTTGGCACCAACACAATCATTAAAAACAACTGTGGACATTGAAACTGCTTGCATTTCTGTTCTTAAGGGTCACATTGTACCGGAGAAACTAGAACATGCTTTTTATTTTCTGAGATCATTGTAGAGTGTCAGTTTTTTGTAAGTGAAACTTCTATTTTAAATGAAATTGAGGAAGGCAAAAAGGCCTGGAAAACGAGTGCCCCTATATTCTATTTGGAATCTTCACCTCTTCATATCTTTTCACTTTTCTACACTTTTCACGTTTTCTGCACATTTTATTGTAGAAAGTTATTGCTGTAAAAACACAGTTGTTCTCCATACTTTTGTTTTCTATCTCTTTAACCTTTGGCTCCAAGTTGGGAAAATCTTGTTCAAAACAGTGAAGTTAAAATTGTAGACTTTAGTTTTATCTTAATTTTAACTGTGCAAACCAAACCCTTTTAAGACCAAAAAGTCAATACCATTTTTCCTTTAGAAAAACAAAAAGAGGATTCACTCTTTTTAAGGTAGGATTACAAGTTAGTATGAAATTCATTCCCTGGAGTCCCTCAGAAGAGAACAGAGGTTCAGATAAATTTGGGGTTTTTTTTTTACCAGAAATAAATACAGCTTCCTTCTGCTGTACTTTAAGATGAGATGACTCCAAGTGTATTTTTAGAAACAGCTCTTAAAATAAAATATTGATCAGGTATTTACCCAGTAAGGACATTAAGGAATTTTAAAATGATAAAATCCTAAGTTGATATCTTGTACATGAAAAGTAGTATATGTTCCAATTTGCTTGGATAGTGGTGTAACCTAGTTACCAAGTGGGAGAGTTTATGTAAAGAACTTAGACCAATAACCCCAGTGTTCACTGTTGTTTTCATGTGGCAGGTTACTAACATGCTTCACAGTAAAAGCCACGCACGGTGGGGAAAGCCTGTAATCCCAGAACTCTGGGAGGTTGAGGCAGAAGGATCAGAAGTTTGAGCCCAGCCTGTTTAATTTAGCAACTTAGCAAGACCCTATCTCAAAAGTTTGAAAAAGGTCTGGGAGTATAGCTGAGGGCAAGGGCCCTGGGGTTCAATTCCCAGTACAGGGGGAAAAAATGTTTTGCTGTAACATGGGAAGAAAATGTTAGTAGATTTTTAACTTTGTGTGCGTGGAAGCAAAAGGAATAAACCATTAGAAGTTATTTAGATTTAACTTACAGAAAATGTCAAGGCTTGTGTACATCTTCAAATGCAGCAGTCAAAAAAAGGGCAAAGAATGAGCTGGAAGAATGGCATGATGTTGATATATAAAAACCTGTCGTAAAAGGCTTGTTGAGGGAAAATGCTCAACCCCTTGAGGAAAAATATGCCCTTTCCCTCCAGAAAACACAATAGGTTGTTTATTTTGAAGATAAAATAAAAATAGCCATCAATCCTTTAGAAAATGTTGAGCTGGGCATGGTGACAAATGCCTGTAATCCCAGCACTTCAGAGGTTGAAGGAGGAGGATCACTGCAAGTTTGAGGCCAGCCTGAGCTACAAAGTGAGTTTAAGGTCAGCCTGAAATGCATAGCGAGACCCTAGCCTCAAAAAGAAAAGAAAATATTGAGCTTCATTTGTAATCAAATGAAAATTTAGGAAGTAAACATTTTATTGAGTCTAGTTATAAATCACGATCTCTGCTAATGTGCTCCTTTGTTTCTCAAGGTTGGAATACACACCAAGGCTTGGTTTATTGCTGGAATCTTTCTGCTGCTGACGGTCCCTATCTCGCTGTGGGGGATCCTGCAGCACCTCGTGCATTACACACAGCCTGAGCTACAGAAGCCGATCATAAGGTTCCGCTTCTATTTTGATTCTCCTGATGCTGTGTTGGCTTCTATCATAAACGTAACAGAAAATGTTTAAAATGTATTCTTTGCTTTCCAAACAGGGTTCTTTGGATGGTACCCATATACAGTTTAGATAGTGTAAGTACGTTTCATTTTATTTCACTAGCTAAGAATTTGTTTGATGATACTGCTTGTTATAGAATGCTTCAGGTCATGAAAGTATGTTATTGACAGTGAGTTTAATAAAAACAAAAAGATTCCCTTTTTTTAATGTTGATAAGATAAAGTATGATAATAGAAAATGAAAACTGCATATATTTTAAATTTTCAAAAGCCTGTCACTCTTAGCTGAATTTTTAAATTTTCAGATTAGTCGTTCTTAGTTCTTTAACGAACATAATACTTTAAATTACCGTTTTACTTTGGTACCGACAGAGATACCGAATGTGCTGATGCTCAGCTTCTTCATGTAAAATAGGCAGTGTCAGCGTGTGACCTGCGCACGGCCTCCCACGGGTGTTTAGTGCTCTGTATACCATCCATCCTCTCTAGGTGACCTGTGATGCCTGACACCTGTAATACCCATCATCCCTCACCTACAGCACCTGCAAATGCTATGTGAATGGTCCTTATGCTTTATTGTTGAGCAGATAATGACCCCAAAATCTGTACATGTTTAGTACAGATGGAGCACTTCTCATTTCATTGTTGCAAATATTTTTATCTAGGTTTGGTAGAACCCACAGATTCTTGGTAGGGATAGTTGACTGTACATTATAACCTTTTTTATTTATTAATCTTTCATTTAATTCAAAACTTTTGTACATTACCCAATGGTTATAGCTACTGCTCTAATTTGATTAGATATAAAGAAAATGTCTATAGCAATATTTTCTATGCCCATATCAAGAAAATTTTCAGATTACATTTCAGAACTCAGTTTAGCTTAGCTCATGTTATTTACCCCCAAACACTTATCTTTTTATTTATCTTTGTGCAAGATGTTTATTGCTTTTGATGAGATCAGGCGCATTCAGGGTGGTATGGCCATAGACTGTTTATTGCTTTAGAAAATTAGTTTCTGAGAGCTTAGGATATAGCTCAGTGGTAGAACATGTACACACAATTCACAGATTATCTGCTAGCCATTATAATGATAAACTATAGAGCATTTAATGTAAGTATGTGGCAAGACATCTCAAGTAGCTTATTTTGAATACCATGAATTAGAGTGGTAATTTTGTATAAGCTTCAACTATTTTTAACTTCTGTGCTTTTTCATAGTGGGTAGCTCTGAAATATCCCAGGATTGCAATATATGTGGATACCTGCAGAGAATGCTATGAAGCTTATGTCATTTACAACTTCATGATATTCCTCACCAATTATCTAACTAATCGATATCCAAATCTGGTATTAATCCTTGAAGCCAAAGACCCACAGAAACATTTCCCTCCTTTATGTTGCTGTCCACCATGGGCTATGGGAGAGTAAGTATGTTTGGCTTGATTCTTTTCTGTTTTAGTTTTATTTAATCAATTCTTTATTACCATTCAGTTCTCTGCAAGGTGGAGCAGGGCAAAAGGAAGAAGACCGAGTCCCTCCCCTGGTGTAGTTCATAGTCACATTTGAAGAGTAACAAAACATATTTTTATAATCTGCATGTTAGTGTTTTTTACATTGTTCATCCAAATATAAAAGCTCAACGGTGCACTGCAGGAGAAAACCTTAGAACTCATTTAACCAACATCCTTATACAATTGGGAATCAAGTTCTGCAGATTTTCTGCAAAATTCACAAACTAGTTAAAAGACACACGGAGAAGATAATCTAGGTGGAAAAACAGCAGATGATATGAAACAGGAGCGACAAACAGCAGTGCTTATTCTAGTAACATATTTAGTTTGCCCTATTACATGTTCATATAGATAGTAAAAAAAACAAGCCTGTGTCATTTAGACCTCTCATTTTCAAATGTAAATTGAGGTTAAGATTGCATTTATTACATGTAGGGACCACTGGGTGTTTCAGCAAGGAAACACTAGGAAGTTCTGATAGTCCATTTGTGAAAAAAGGGATGAAATAGCAATAAAAAGAATAAGAAAGAAAAAGACAGAGAATAAGAAAAAGAAAAACAAGAAGAAAATGCAACTGAAGAACCAGTAAAACTTGACCACTGTCAGAGGGGGAGCAGGGAAGTTACAAGCTAAAGAAGACAGAGTGATGCGGAGCCATAGGAATCAGTTTAGACATAAACGTGGGCATGGCTGCGTTGCCTCCTGTACAGTGCAGAACCATATGTGTGACATTCTTCACATTGTTCTTACACGCTTGAGATAAGGAATTACTTGGCTTTTTAAAAATAATAAGCCGCTTGTGTGTTTATTCGGTAAAAATGTATTGATCACCTAGTAAGTGCCAGTACAAAAAATAGTGTGGTACGTACAACAGAGAGACCTCAGGAACTTAGTTTGATTAGGAGGGTCAGAAGTTAGTGAAGATATAAACAGCTACTGATTTCAGAAAGTACAGTGAAAGAGAACAGGAGGGCTTGAGGACAATAATATGGGTGGGGATAGACTCTGTAGATTGGGGATGAGGAAGAAATACTACACAGGAGGTACTAAGCTCGATTCCAAATAAAAGGGCAAATAGAGATTTGTAGCTAAAGAGCAGATTGAGGAATCCATGGATGCACAATTACTAAGAGGTGACATGAAAGGAGGAACCTTGCTGAACTGACGTACTAGGATTTTTGGTAAAAGCCAACGGGATTCTTGCTGAGACACCCAGGGTGAGTGAGGACAGACTTGACTCATGGCGGAGCTTCCATGTCAGGGGAGTGGGGGTGACTCAGGATTCCTGCCTAGACTGACTGAAAGCAGACCAAGGACAGTGCCCAAGCGTGAGATCTGCTCAAGAAGAGGGCTCAAAGAAACCTGTCTCAAGTGCGGTCATCAAAGACCTGTCAGAAGACAAGCTGTTACGGGATGATATAAAAAGAACTGGTGTCCAGATTTTTCAATAATGATGTGTTTTTGTGAACTAAATTGGAAGGGGGAGAAATAAGAGATTGCAGTAGCCTAGTATATATGGTGGTAGCAGTGGCAGCGTGGCTTTGATCAGATCTCTTCTATTAATAGAGAACCTGAAAAAAAAAGAAAATTAAAAAAATAACCTGAACTGGTACTCAAATCTTTTATAGATGATCCTGCTCAAAATTCTCATATTCTGTGCCTCTGCACATGATTTGTTCCTAACTATATATTACACGTGTTCTTGTTAAATCTGTATGCATTGGGTTCATTTTTAACTGAGACTTGAATTTTGACAATTGCTAATTGAATAATGTGACCTAGCAATGTACCCATAATATAACAGGGGTTTTCTTGCCTTTGAAAAAACATTAAATGGTTACCAAACAATTACTATAGCTTAGTAGTAATGAAACTTTCTTCTGTGTGTATAAACACATTTTAGGTTATTCACCTCCAATTGATAATAGGTATTTTATTTGATAATTAATCAGGCAGTGCTGTTCAGGATAATTGAGCATAATATTTTAGCTTTAAGAGTCAAGCACTATGGAAGGTTTGCAGTTGGTAAAGAATAAAAGCAGTCTCCTTTTTATACTCTGATTTCTGCAAATTGGTCCTGAGCACAATCAGTTTTCTTTTAATGAACTTTCAAGATTTGCTAGGTAGCTCACAGAGGTGGGAGAAACTTAGTGACTCAGTACGTTCGTACTTCCATAACTGAAGCAGATGTTTTTACTAAGTAGTACTAACCCTTAGTATCTCATTATTCTTCCCTTTCTCTTGTTTTTAAGTGGTCACAGCCCACTACCTTGAACTTCACAGTTTGAACAGCATTGTTCTAGGTGTATACCTTGACAGGGGTATGCCAGGTCTTTTCAGTTTAGTTCAGCTTTGCAAGTTAGTGGCAAATGGTTTTCTGAAGTGTATTAAATTACGCTCTACCAACCCCGTGAGAGAGTCCTATTGATCACCTCTTTGCTTACCTTTGGAATTACCCAGACTTCTTTATGTTTGCCTGTCGAGAGGATATGCAGTGGTACAGCACTGTGGGCTTCAGCTGGATTCCCCTGATTAGTAATCCCGTTGAGCATCTTTTCATGTTAGTCACTTGTTCTTGCCTTTCAGAGGAGTGTGTGTGATTCTTCTTTTTCCTAATGGGCTGCCAGTCTTCTGGAGTTATATGGGATCTTTAAAAATTTGCAACGTATTCTTTGATGTGTTGTAACTTGCTTTTGACATGCTTTGCCACGTTCACTGGATCTTTTGATAAACATTTCTTTTGAATATTAATGTAGTTGAATTTCTCAATCTTATTTTGTATTTAGACCCTTTGGGGTCTTGTTCAAAAATTCATCCTGGGGCTGGGGATTTAGCTCAGCTGCAAAAGCGCTTGCCTGGCAAGCGCAAGGTCGTGAGTTCGGTTCCTGGTACCGGAGAAAAACCAAAAAAAAAAAAAAGAATTCATCCTTAGCCCAGGATTATAAAAACATTTTCAAATATTATAAAAACATTAGCTAGGAAAAAATGTTTAAAAAGCTTTTCTTTTAAACATTTCAAAGTTTTACCTTTGAGACTTAATATTTAATCCACCAGCAGTTGAGAGAGAGAGAATGTGTGTCTGTGTGGGTGTGTGGGTGTGTGTGTGTGTGTGTGTGTGTTGCATGAGCTAAAAATGCAGTTTCACTTTATTCTTTTAGCTAACTGCCCTAGCACCATTCTCTCCCTTTCACCTTACTGACTGATGTTGGCACCTGTCCTATACTACCTTTCCATATGTGTGGGTGTGTTTCTGGTCTTCTTCTGTTTTATTAACTTTTCTGTTCATTAACCAGTTTCATGTATTAGCTTTTATAGCTTATTTATAAACTTTAAGGTATAGGGCAAGTGCCCAAACCCTGCTATCTCAGCTATTCTTATGTTTGCTTACAGGAGGAGTGGTCAAAACATACTGTGAGTGTTTAGTTTTTTAATTATTACCATAAAAGATGCATTACCCTTAATCCCCATCAAACTACTCCTCCTTGCTTTGAACACACTTATGTCATTCTTACCACTTTCTGAAGCAGTGCTTTCTGGAAGTCCTCTTTTGTGGATGTCTTTAGATGCGCTGTTTGTGGCTGCCTTGATGTCCTGAATCGATTCAGAATGTTTCCCTTTCATGGTCATTTTGACTTTGGGGAAGAGCTAGAAGTTACATGATGCCTCTGATTTGCTGAGTAAGGTGGAGGAGGACTCACTGTAATGTTTTTATGAGCCGGTCTTTCAATTGGATGGTGATCAGCAGCATTTTGATCCCACCTTGTAGTCAGGAAAAAGGACTTCCAGAACTGCTTCAGAACGTGGTAAAAATGATGGGTAAGTGTGTTTTTTGAAATGAGGGGGAGTATTTTGAGGGAGATTTATGTATCTTTTACTATAATAAATTCTTTATAAACATTTACTGTATATGTGGATCACACTGTTTACAATATATACAAAGTCTAACCGGACTCTGGAGAGCTCCCCCTCACACCATTCACAGGAGCCTGAGTAGTAGGGAGCAGTCGTATCCCATCTCCAGACCAGAAGCCAGAGAGACTGGTGTCTCCCAGTTCTCTCCACGGGCTGCCCACAGGTGACCACAGGACCTTCCAGTAGGTCCCACTTGTTAAAAGTTCTCCACCATCCTGGGGACCAAGCCCGTCTGCACCTTTGAGGAAGACCTAAAACACAGCAGAGCCCAGTGCAGCTCTTAGCCCACCCGCCACCAGCACAGGGGACTCTAGTTGAACATGCAAGGAGCTACCTTAGCACAGAGAAGGCTCTTGGCTTAGGAAATTCCAGTAGTTCTTATTTGGCCTACCGTTCTGACACCTTAAGGTTGTGCAGCACATTCGCTACCTTCTCAGTCTAGGTATGGTCCTTCAACCAGTTCTCCTGACAAAGGTACTAAGTAGGTGTTTGCCTTCAAAGCAACTTGGTGTAAGTTTTGAAGGGGCCTTTACATGGTTCTCAGGACTTGTTTTGGTAGCTGTCTGGGGTCTCTTCTGTTTGTTTGCTATTCCTTGTGAGTCAGTCCTACACTGAGTGAACCCAGCAACAGAATAAAATCTGTTTTATGTAGGCTGTTTGTTTTGTCTTTTCAGAATATCTAAGCAGTGACACTCCTTTTCATGTTTAAATTCTAAATTTGAAACTGAATCCTAAATATAAATACCTTTTAAATATGCATTCACGTGTGCGTGCACACACACACGCACGCACGCACACACAAAATTTGTTACTCAACTTTTGTTCCAGAAAAACACAGAGACTGTGTTAGTAAGCTTTTTGTCATGTGACACAATAGCTGAGGTAAACAACTTACCAGGGGAAAAGCCTTACTTCGGCTCACAGTTGCAGCGGTTTCAGCCCAGGGTCGCTGCTCCGGATGGTGGCAGCATAACACCATGCTGTGAGCATGTGGCGGAAGAGGCCACTTCACCTCATGGCAGCCAGGAAACAGAAGAGGCCAGAGTCCCAGCCTTCCCGTTAAGGAATCTCCCTCACTGTGACCTGACTTCTTTCCTCTAGGCTGTACCTTCTAAAGATGCCACCACTTCCCAGCAGTGCTGCAGGCCGCAGGCCACAGGCCACAGGCCAGGAACCAACTCTTCAACATAATGGGCCTTTGCTCACATTTCCGATGCAAACTGTAGCAGGGACCCACCTCTGCCCTTTTTGTTCTGTGTGGCACTATTCTGGAACTCCAGACTATATGAAAAGCGAGATCTTTCAGGTGATATTCTTGTAGAATAATTTTTAAAGTGGTATTTAGATGATTTGCTGCCATCCACGTCCTTCCCCCACTGCCATTCAGAATGACTAAATTGAAGGTGTTAAATATAAATATGGTATCGTTTATCAAAGTGATTTTAATTTGAGGATGTTTGGATGCTGTCTAAGGAGTGAGATGCTAAGTTCCTTTTCTCTTGCAGGGTGTTGCTGTTTAGGTGCAAACTGGGTGTGCTGCAGTACACAGTTGTCAGGCCAGTCACCACCGTCGTCGCTCTGTAAGTACACAGACCCTACAGGCCCCATTTTAAATCCTTGTACCCTGAAGTAGAAACTGAGTAGAAAAAAAGTGTGAATTGTTAATAGAATAAGCCTAGCCTGCTAGAAAAATCTCAGTATATAAAAGCCTTACTCTGTGAAGATAAATGACTGTTCACAGGCAGAGTCAGCAGGATTTACATCCTCATGAATGAAGCACTTTCAAAAATGTGCTTTTACACATGTGAACGCTCCCACAGCTTTGCATAAAGTTAAAGCATGCAACTTCAGGCTGACTGCATAAGTTTACTTGGTACATAGTTACGTTAGAACATATTGGGAGCACTATCCATATAAAGTCCTATTTTTCTTTAAACACTGTCAACGTTTTTACAACTTGAGGTGAACACAGGATATTATTAAGCTACCTGTAAAACTTTCCTAAAAGTTGAAGAACGTCAAGTAATCAAACCAGGTAGATTGTATGTCTTATCTCTTAGTCCTTACTGACATTCTCTGTCTCACAAAGGAAAGATAGAAAGACAGGTTAAAAAAAGAATTCTTTGTATATTTCCTTTGAGCAAGGAATTATTTATGAAGATCTCTTTATGAAGGTGTGCTTTATTTCTTGCAGCTTAGAAACTGGATGAGTGTACAACTCAATCCTTAGCGTGAAATTTACTTGAAGGGACTGGCTCTTTGTACTAACCTCTAAGATAATTTAGGGGGAAAACTGAGGTATACTTAAAAACACATATGTTCAACAGCCAGCCTTTTCAAAATCAGGCATAGTTTTTTTGAAGTTGATGATTAATCTTTCTGTTTCAATGTATTGGTCTTATTTTTGTATTTCCTTCAAGTTGGCAGAATAATCCTGGTAACATTTCCAGAAAAATACTTTAATTTTGAATCATCTGTGACCAAAGCCAAGTGATTTTCTGTATGGTTATTCAAATAAACTGACTTCTGAGTTTAAGTATTGCTGTTATTATATTTTCATACATAGTTTAATCATAAAATTGTCCCATTTTACCATGTTTTATAGAATCTGTGAACTGGTCGGTATATATGATGAAGGAAATTTTAGCTTTTCAAATGCTTGGACTTACCTGGTTATATTAAATAATATGTCGCAATTGGTAAGTAAATACTCATAATTAAAAGTTAACCTCTGTAGTTAAATATTTTTAGGCATAGTTTCTTGGAATAAAGCTTAATTGCTTTTTTCAACTTGAAATTTATACAAAAAAATTTTTTAAAAATTATATACCATTATACAGTGTATGAAAATACATTGACATCTTTGTTGTATAGTGGCTCATCCTCTGACCTGTTAATTGTATCTGTTTATTTATCTCTGATTCTCATTGCATAGTTTTGTGGGTATGTCATAAATAAAAGCAGTGCCCCCTAAGTAACACCAGAAGGAAAGACACACACACACTGGGCATATTCTGTAAAAGAAGCTGTCGAATTGGTGTCCAACAGCCCAGGTTTAAATAAAAATGTGATAATAAAATTCTCTGATATTACATAGTTGGAATCAAAGGCAATTAAGACCTTCACAATTCTAGAAACTGAAGTGTTCTGATAACTATTTGATCCTGTGGATTTAAAGAACATGCGTTTGACTTAAAATCATTGCTTAATGCTTTCAGCAGAATAATAATTTAGGTGCAGTGCATCGTACTAGAGCTTTGTAATAAAAATTAAATGGCTACCTGTCCAAAAGCTTTTCCACATGTTCATCTTCTTGTGACCAGTAATTCTTTTTCCAGGCAGGTACTCTGTTTTTTGTTGTTCTTATTTTTGGTTTTTGAGCTCACTGTATGTAGTTCAGGTTGGCCTTGAATGCGTTATGTAGCGTAGGCTGGCTACTTGTAGCAGTCTACTTGGCTTAGCCTTCCAAGTGCTGGGATTATTCTAAATAAATGGTTAGATGTATTTGCTTTGAATATAAAGCCTAATATTTGTAGCAAAAGCATGGAAACAACTCAAAGCCTAGTGATAGAAACTATTTAAATCTATTATGGTCTTTCCATTGGCCAAAATATTAGTTCTTTAGAATAGTCTTTATAAAATATGCAAAGTTGTATATTTAGTTCATGGCATCTATTTTAAAAACCAGCTTATATTTGAGGCTGTAGCTCAGTGTAGAGAGCTTATTGAGTACAAGTCAGATACTGAGTTTGATCTGCAGCTGTGTTTAAAAAAATAAGGAAAAAAACACAAGTGTATAGGTACAAAGGAACGGTTGATAGGAGTCTGAATAACTGTCTTTCCTTATTGCTTTCTATTCTGAAATACTGTCTTAATGGAAAAAATAAACATTAGGAAACTGGTTTTCCTATTCAGATACTACACTACATTGTTATAATTGAGTTCTAAAATCTTAAACGTTCATTTTAAAGTTAATTCACCTAGACTAAAATACCACCCTCAAGAAAAATTGCCTTAATTCTTTATTTTCTGATTTCATGATCTCAATTTTATTGAAACCACATTTTTAAGGTACTGCCTTAATATACATAGTGTTATATAAAACAGACTAATAAGCTAAACCCTTAAAAACAAAAAACTAGTGTTTATTAGTATTTAAAAGACATCATAGATTTATTCTGGCTGAACCAGAACCTTTTCTTCCATTTATGTCTGTCATTTATTGATTCTTCCCTTTATGAACCACTGTAAATGAACACTCAGCATTTTCAGGGAAGGTGTTACATGTCTCTTTTGAAAACTTTCCTGTTCTAGATATTCATCTACAGCAAATGTTAAAAGCCTGTTTTTAATCTACAAATAGAGTAATAAGGCCTAGAAAAATTTGCCTAAAATATTGCTCTGTAGCAAGTCTTTGGTTTATAATTTAATCTTCATTATTCTTGCTAAGAAGTTGAAATGTTAATCTTCTTTGCAGTTCGCCATGTATTGCCTTCTGTTATTTTATAAAGTACTCAAGGAAGAACTGAGTCCTATCCACCCTGTTGGCAAATTTCTTTGTGTAAAATTGGTGGTTTTTGTGTCTTTTTGGTAAGTGTTGCTTTCCCTTAAATGTTATTTCTCTATGGTTTGTTTTGGGTTTTTTTTGTACGGGGAATCGAACGCAGGACCTTGAGCTTGCCAGACAGGCGCTATGCCACTGAGCTGTATCCCTGGCTTTAAATGTTGTTTTTCTAAAAGGCAGTAAAACAATTTTTAAAGGAATCTTACTGCAGAAGATGGATTAAAATGTCTCTTCTTACTTGAAACAAAGTCCATCCTTTTAGCCCTTCTAGGATTTCCATAAGGAAATAATCAGATGACCACTGTCACATGTATTAAAAAGTTTTTAAATAACCTAATTATCTCAACACTGATAGAATCATTAAAATAAATCATGCTCCTGTCATAATATAATACTATGCAGTTTGGGAGAAAGCATGATGTAGTATATTTAATGATATGGAAAGTGTTCATCAGGAAATACTCTTTAAAACAAGACAGTAATGCATGGTTTCAGCTTAGTAAAAAGGGCAGAATAGAGGGCATTCCAGAAACAACTAAAACAGATACACCAGGGGCTGGGGATTTAGCTCAGCGGCAAAGCACTTGCACTACCCAAAAAAAGGAAAGGAAAATTATTCATGAATTCCTCTTGCCAGAAAAAATGACTAACATTTTGGTATACATGTATGTAAAACTGCACAGAAGTGATTTTATAGTATAAAAACTTAGAGAACAATGTATGTTATTATAGTTACAGTCCTTTTGTGAAGAGAAATATAATTTTGTTGTTTTGGGGATTTTTGTTTTTGCTTAGTATTCTGTTGTATAGGTACAACTTTTTAACCAACCTTTTATATCTAAGTTTTTCACTTTTTTTTTTTCGGTACCAGGAATTGAACTTAGGACCTTGCACTTGCCAGGCAGTTGCTTGTGCCACTGAGCTATATCCCTGGCCCAAGTTTTTCACTTTTAAAGTAGCATTGAAGTGAATGTTTTTAAGGTTTCTGAATGCTTGTCCATCTGTTGAAATTAATGTGAGGCTGAGTGTGGTGGCACACACGATCCTGGCTACTCAGGAGGCTGAGGCAGGAGGACTGCAAGTTTGAGGCTGGCCTCAGCAACTTATCAGGACCCTTTCTTAAAAAGTAAAAACAGCCTGGGAATGGGGGCTTTAGGTTCAATTCCTAGTACCACACACAGAAAAAAATTTTTTTAAGAATTAACCTGGGACATTATGCCTAGATATGCTTAAAATGCTCAACATGATTTGCTGTCTTGGAGTCAGACCCTTTCTGAGTTTGTCTGTAGCTCCAAGAGTTTATACGACACTGCTGTCAAAATTAGTAGTGTTTTTTCCTTAAAAAGTCTGAATAATTAATACAAGTGTAAACAAAATCTGAGTATATCCTTAAATACCTACTGTACAATGTGTTAGGCATTGTCTATGTATGAGAATGACTTGAAATGTAATTATTTATGCATACTTTCAAAACAAATATATGTAAACTAAGTAAAGCGTTCTGAGAATCCATAGTCAAAATTCCTCTGTAAAACTGTATTATATTTGTACATTTGTAAAGCAAGTACAGGTATTTAATCTGCACAGTTGCTTTGGGAAGAGGCTGGAAGGGTAATGTGGTGGTAGTCTGCAGGTTGCACTGGGGTTTTAAATTTTTTAAATGACATTTTTAAAACAACTGCTTATTTTATGCTTGATGTAGATTTGGCGTTTACCTTTTCCCAACATATAGGCAAGCAGTAGTCATTGCTTTGTTGGTAAAAGTTGGCGTTATTTCTGAGAAGCACACATGGGAGTGGCAAACTGTAGAAGAGGTGGCCACAGGACTCCAGGTAAGTAGCGCGCTGTCTGAACTCAACAGAACTTTCATTTTTAAGTGTTTTTTTTTACAAATCTCCACTAAACTACTAGCGTGCAGGCTATGGTGCTAGAACTACTGCACTCACCCTGCGGGTGAGGGAACAGGAATCCTAGACAAACTGGCCAGAAGTACTGCTTTGTAGCAGAAGCAGAGACAAAACCCGGACTTTGGTCTTCAGGGTCCATCTCTCTTTCTGCTTTCTTCCTTTAGTCTCTGAGTGGCAGACTGAGAATAGTGTACTTTGCTAAGAAATACTTGACTTAGGTAATATAAACATTCAAATTATTTCAAAAGGTAAAAAAATAATTTGGGAAAAAAGAAAAATATGAAAAGACACAGCTACTGAAACAAATACTTTTTCGAAGTACTTGGAGAAAGAGCAATTTAGCAAAGTAGATTTAAGCCCAAAGATGGCTGCTATTTTTGTTGTTGTAGGACTTTATTATCTGTATTGAGATGTTCCTGGCCGCAATTGCTCATCACTACACATTTTCATACAAACCATATGTCCAAGAAGCAGAAGAGGGCTCGTGCTTTGATTCCTTTCTTGCCATGTGGGACGTTTCAGACATCGCAGACGATATTTCAGAACAAGTAAGGAACGTTGGTGAGTACCAGCCATTTAATTCTTCCAAATAATTTGGTTATTTTATTTCTCCCACTGGGGCCATTTATTCATTATATAAGATGAATAAATGAAATGGCAATGAAAAGGCTGTTCAGAGCAATACTATGGTACAGGCTTTTCAGATTTAGGGGAAAATGGTCAAGTGTGGGGAGCTTATATTTAAAATGGTTAGTTTATTGTGTTAAAAAATAGCCGGCATAATGTGGAAACCTTTTTATTACTTTAAAGGACGGACAGTCAGGGGACATGCTAGGAAGAAATTTTTTCCAGAGGATCAAGATCAAAATGAACATACAAGCTTACTCTCATCATCATCTCAAGATGCAATTTCTGTTGCCTCTTCTATGCCACCTTCCCCCATGGGTCACTACCAAGGATTTGGACACACAGTGACTCCTCAGACTATACATACTACAGCTAATATACCTGATGGAATACTCAATGACACTACAGAAGCGAAGAAAGAGCTTTCAGATAAATCTGTTATCTCCTGAACAATGTGCAGAAGCAAACTGTGCTATATCCATGTTACTTCACCACCTGGAATCCCATGGATCAGGATATTGGGCTTAGGACAAGCCATAATGATGGAAAATTTCAAGACAAAGACAGGTAAAAAGCCAGGTACAACTACTGGATTTTGTATATCATAAGTAATCAGTCCAAATTTCCTAGACTTAGGCTTGATTCCATAACATTAGAGTGTGTTGCATACTGAGATGGTAGAAAATGAATCCAACAAAATGCTTCTGATAATACATTTCTTTATCAAGAGGATGGACATAAAAAATGCTTCTTACCACTGCTGCATGATTATAATGCTCTGGACAGAAAGCATAATTCAGATATATGAGCTAGTGGAACTTAATTATGTGCCATATGAGCTTACCTAACACTCCTCTGTTTCTTAACTGGATACTAGATGTCTTTCAATAAATAAGAATTTATCATTTATTTTCTGCAACTCTTTATATTGATCATTTAAACATAAAACAAGGCTCTAACAAAAATTTTTTTCAATACTGTTAGAAGTGGCAGGAAATATAAATAATCTTGGCTGAACTGTCTTAATTATTCATTAAAATAGTAACCAGAAGCATAATTATTATTTCAGAGAAACTTACTTGAGAGGGGATTGTACTAAACTGGTAATCACAACCCTTAGGGTCATGTTTCACATTTTATAAAAAGACAGAAAGTGACACAGTATGTTGCAGATAGCAAGGATGAGTTGTTTCTCAAAACTTTTGCTTTACGTATTTGTGCAAACCCACATTCATTTTATATATATGTATAATATTCACAGTAATTAAGGTACAGACTTTATTCTGTCCACCATTATAAATTAAACAGTTCTACAGGAAGGAAAGCTGGGTAATACATATTTTTAAAAACCCAGAGATTCCACAGAAAAGTGTTACAACTAATAAATGAACTCGGTAAAGTTGCAAGATACAAAAATCAGTAGCATTTTCATATACAAATTACAACCTAACTGAAAAAAAAATCAAGAAAATAATTCCATACGATAGCATCAAAAAATACTTAGGAGTAAATTTAATTGAGGTGATAGTTAAAACTATTACAGAAAAACTATAAAACGTTAATGAACACTGAAAAACTAAAACTGATGGAGTTGAAGACACACATTTAAAAAAAGACGAACAAATGGAAGGATACCCTGTGCTCATGAATTGGAAGAGTAACTGAAAACATCCACATGACTCAAAGCTACACACAAATTCAGTGCAATCCCTATCAAAATCCCAATTGGTATTCTCCATACAAAAAAAAATACTACAATTCCCCTTATCAAAATAATTCCAACAAAATAACTGGAGGCATCACATCTCCTTATCCAAAATTGTAAGTCAAGTGTGTGGTCCAAAAGTTTGTAGACCCAGCTCACTTAGAAGACTGAAGTGGGAAGATCAGTTGAGCCCAGGCATTCAAGACCAACCTGGGCTACACAGGAAGACATTACCTCAAAAACTGAAATTATATAGCAAAGCTGTTGTAATCAAAACACTGTGGTATGGCATAAAAACACACATGGACCAGTGATGGGAGCCCAGAAATAAAACCAAACATATATAGTCAAATAATGTTTGACACAGGCACCAAGGAGATACAAGGAGAGAGAAGTCTTTTCAAAAAATTATGCTGGGAGACCACTGTGTTCTCCGTTGCGTGGTGGCTCACCCTCAACCCTATAGAATGTACTCCTTTTTCTACTTTTACTTGGCTCAAACTCACTCTGCAGAGCTTGAATCTTCCTACCATTAATGAAACAGCTACTGTTAAAAAAAAGTTATGCTGGGAACACCAGATTTCCACATGCGAAAAGCATGAAATTGGACCTTTGTACACCAGAAACTCTTCTCAGTATAGAACCCTAAAAGAAAAAGCAGAAACTAAAACTACAGAACTCGCAGAAGAAAACAGAGATGGAAAGTTCCTGGACACTGGCCTTAGCAATGGTTTTCTAAGATATTATATAAAAGCTTGGGCCATGAAAACAAATGGGACTAGAGTAAACCTTCTGTTCATCCATTCCACATAAAGATTCAACCAATCCTAGGTCAAAAATATTGGGGGGAAAAAAATGGCATCTTGTACTGAACATATACCATCATTCCCTAAGCAACAGAGTATAATTATTTACACAATTTATACTATGTAGATGTTGTAACTAAAGATAACTTGAATTATACAAATAGTAATCCACAGGTTTTCATTTGCAAGGGAAGGTCTGGAACCAATCCCTTGATGACACACTGAGGGAAACTATACCTCAAACTAAAATGGTATACACAACAAATTACAAACTGGGAGAAAATATTTGCAAACAATATTATAAGGAGTTAATATATAAAGTTTATAAAAATTCATATACCTCAATAATAGAAAAACAACTTTGTTAAATATGGCAAAAGGCATAAGATGGCCAACAAGTATATGAAAACATGTTCAATATCATTAATCATCAAGAAAATACAAATCAAAACCATTACGAGATACTACCTCCCTCACCTGCTAGGATGGCTATTATAAAAGGCTGAAAGACAGATGGCTATTATAAAAGTGCTACAAAAGGTGTGGAGAAAAGGAAACTCTTATACACTGCTGATGGAACTGGTAGTCATTATGGAAAGTATGAAACTTTCTAAAAATAAAAATGGGCCTACACTCAAAGGAGATGAAATCACCACCCGTAAAGGGACCTGCACTTCATATACATGCATCACTGTTTAAAACAGAGACGGGATGGAAAAACTTAAGCATCTATTCATGGATGAATATATTAAGAAACTATAGTGTATATGTACAATAAATATTATTCATTCTTTAAAAGAGAATGCAGTCTTATCATTGGAAAATTGAAATACACAAAGATAGAAAACAAAACAATGGCTGAGAAAGATTACTGGCAGTGGGTAAGAAATAGAAAGTTATAGGTCAGAAAATACAAAGCAGATGTGTAAGATAAGTCTGGAGATCTAATGTACAAGATAAAGATGTTATAGCTTATATTTAGATGTTCCCACAAAGGCTTGTGCAGTCATACATGGGGCTTTCAGAGGTGGCTGATGCTTGGATCAAGGACGTGATGCTAGGACAGGTGTGAGTGCTACCTGCCTGAATGGTGGGCAGCCTCAATACATAAGGGACAGAAAGAGGGTCTTTGCTTTCGTTGCTGCCTTCTGCCTGCCATGAACTGTTTCCTCTGCAGTATCCCTCTGCCATGCCACCCTGCCTTGGAGCCAGCAAACTATGTACTGAAATCTCTACAAACTGAGCTAAATAAACTTTTCTCTCAACTTTCGGTGTCAGGTATTTTATCTCAGCAGTGAGAAAAGTAACTAAGACAAAGGATAACAGGTAATAAAATTGTACTGTGTGTCAGAGTTATGGTAAATGTTATTTTAGCTGTTACCACAAAAATTTTAAAAATGCATAAATGTAATATGATGGATGTTAACATCACTCTTACAACCTTTTTATCTGTATGTACACCATAACACGTTATGTATCTTAAGTATAAACTAAAATTTATTTAAAAGAAGCTGGGTAATGCAGGAATAGAGAGAATGAGAACAAACAGAACAAAGAAACATCTCTGTGGCTTATAAAACATTTACAGAATATAAAAGGTATGACAGTTTTATTTCCCTATTTTGAAAGTCTATTGAAGTGGGATTTCTTTTCTTTCCTTCTTTCTTATTTTGCATCCAAGTCAAACATACTGGTTTGAATTAGTCTTTTAATTTTATTAGCCTTTTAATTTTTCTGTACTGAAACAGATCAGAAAAAAAATGCCTCCTAATGATGTATTTCTTCCCAACTCTTAGTCTTTAAGTACATTCTGAGTACTTAAAAGAAGTAGGGTTGGGATTTACAGGTAAGCATAATCCCAAGTCTTTTGTGGAGGCCTTCTGTTAAATGTCTCCCAATTGTAAGTCAAGATGCCTAAAAAATTATAACATTGCTTTACTTACTGATTTAAAATCTCTATAAAGAAACGTGGTTTACTAATTTGAAAAACTAATGATGTATCCTTTTCCAGAAAACAAGTTTGCAGCAATAATATAAAAATAACGCTATTTAATTTAGAATCTTTTGCATGTGCTTTCTTAATGTCACTTTTGAAAAATATCCGATCATTACAAAGAATTAGATTTTATACATTTGATGACTATAAGCCCAGCAATTCAAACAGGAATTTTGTACTTGATGGTCTAAATGATGTTTTCAGTAGAAAGCTGCTCCTCATTGTTTGACAGTGATGCTGACATTGCTCTTGTGATGCTGGACACTAAGAACGAGTTCCTCTCCCACTTCAACCTGGATGGGATTCTCTAGAACAACTGCCGCTTGTTTCCAGTGGGAGGCTTCACTTGATGTATCCAACCAAATCTCGTCATCAAGGTACATATGATACCAGAAGGGAATAGCAGTCACTTGTCCAGCTTTACAAATGTGTACCTATGGAAATTAAGAAATTACAAAGATTTCTTCAGGGTAAATAGAATAGACTTGGAGTATATCTTCTTTTTCTGTTTAGTCAATTTTAAGTAAAAATTTTAAAAATACATTTAGTTACCTGATTGAAATATTAATCTACTTTATTCTCTAATATTTATTCAAATCCATTCTTACATATTTTTCAAAAAAAAATTTTAAACCTTCAAAGGAAGTCTTTAAAGGTATATACAGTAATACCAAGTTTAAGATAATTGTTGTGAATAAGCACAATCATTTTGCATGTTGTCTGTACCTTTACTTCTCTGTTGGATGTGTGCAGATACGGAGTCATTAAATCTAGTCTTAAGAGTTCCACTGGCTTGCTTAAAGGTACACAGGGCAACGAGGACAGGTCCAAAAATACACGTATAGGCACCTAGAAAAAGTGTAAAATTTCCCACTTTTACACATTCTGTTTGTAGTCAGCGATCACTGTATTTCTTTCTGATTTGTACCTGCCTCAGCCTCATTTACATTCCCACGTCAGCCTAAAGCACAGGGCCTTCCTTGTTTGTTTTGCAGGAAGAATAACAAACCAAGCTCTAAGCAGGTCAGGTACTCTGTTATGGTTTCCATGGTACATCTTACACTTGGATGACAGCAGAATAAATTTTTACTGAAGCCAAATGGCTCCAAAAAATTTTAAACATAGGATTTGGTTATGAACTAAGAAACAATATTGTTTCACAAAGGTGTCAAATTCAACAAAATATATTTCATCTGAAAAAGTTTATTTCTGTAAGGCAGGGATTCTCCGCCTTGGCAACATTTATAGTGGCCAACCAGGAAAGAGTATAGAGCTCCTCTTGCTGAGTAAGTGGTCAAGAATGGAAGTGAGACCACGGTAGTGGTGACCAACTACGCGGCGCTGACATAGAGAACACAAAGTGATGATTTGACCAAGATACGGCCTTCCAAGGGTGAAGAGAAATTTACACTTAAAATGTATGAAGAGCTATGTAAAGATATAAACACTTAAGGAAGATATGAAATGGGACTGAATCAAGATATAGAGCATAGGAGAATTAAAGAAGGGCTGATGCCAGGATCAAGAGAAACTATGACAAAGATGGGCAATATTTTGGGGCCATACAAATAATTTAAAATTCTCTGTCTTCTTGTAAGTGTATTCTCCTTACTAAGCCCCCAGAAACACTAAGATTAACTCTTAATTCTTTAAAAAGTAGTTCCACAGATGATGTGTACTTCAGTAGGTACCCTTCAAGAAAGATCTAACATGCATATTCAAGACCTTACTACTTATAGGCTTTAGATAAAAGTTTTAGATATCAGTTCTTTACCTCTGTACTCAATAGCACACCTACCAAATTCTGCTTTAGCCTATACGGTAATATCCCACCTGCTTCCCATCTCCATCCCCAAACCTGTTCCCTAGGCTCCCCACCACTTCAATTTTAAACTCACAGATTTGTACAGAAGCGAAGTACAGATGAGTTTCGCCTTGTTTATAAATCCAAGCTCCTTGTTTCCCAAACTGAAACTAACCTCTTTGCCCAAAGTTCCGTTTTCCTAGGCATTTATGTTGCTGCTTGCTGCAGTTGGATGGACTGAACCAGTGGTGGCGAACCTATGACACACTTGCCACAGTGGGCTGTTTGTATCACTGAAGGCTCTAAAAGGTTCACCATCACTGCTAGACCCTGGACTTTGGCTGTCACATCTACCAGGTGCCAACCTGAGGTCTCAAGGTAAAGTTCCACTTAGAACACAAATCTGGGTGCTTCTTTTTCAAACAAGGAGAAACCCTTTTCACAAAACAAAAACCTAGTGCCCTACTTTGCATTTGTAACAGTGACTGGGGAATCCACAAACTGACTCCAACCCTTGGGGTGATTTTCACCCATACACATTGTGATTAAAACTAAACAGAGAAAAGGTAGAGAAGAGCATCCAGACAGAACTTCTCTTTTCCGACACTTACCTGAAACTGGTTGATAAAAGGTGCTATGTTCAACCCAAGAGTACGTTCTGTTCCTTGAACAGCATTCTCTTCCACCAGCATCTGTGATTCCACAAGCATCCCAAACATCAGCACATACTGAGGAAAGATCTTCCCTCCAGGTTGTAGTAAACACCTAAACAAGGATAAATATTTTTTGCCAGGCAGGGTGGCACAGACCTATAATCCCTACACTCTGGGAGGCTGAGGCAGGAGGATCATGAATAAAGTTAAATCCAGCAAGAACCTGTCTCAAAAAAAAGGCTGGGGACGTAGCTCATTCAACCCCCAGAACACACTCCCAACAAAAGAGATTACATATTTTTTAAAGCTACTTGATTTCCTGCAACTTACAACTATCAATAACTAAGAATCATGAATTAAAGGGCAGTCTAATGGGATGTGTATTGTTCTTGGTTGGTAAGTTCACAATGTAGACCACTGAAAATAATTTTTCAACAACTCAAAAAGTGACTGCTGATCTGTGAAAGAGAAAAATAATCAGTTAGCTGGATGGGAATATATCTCTCAATGCAGCCAAGAGCCATTAACGAATACAAAAACTACAACCATCCCTACCCAGAAATCCAAAATCTGAAATGCTCCAGATGAGGGTCAATAGAATGCCATGTTTAGAAAATTCTACACCTGACCTCATGTACACGTTCTACGCAAAATGCAAGTACACTGAAAATACTGTATACGGTTACCTTATTGTGTACATAAGGTGTATATAAAATATGAATGAATTTCATGTGTAGAGATTGGTACTATCACCAAGGTCTCTCATATAAGTGTGAATATTCCAAACTTTTAAAAAACATCTAAATACTTCTGGTCCCAAGCATTTCAGGTAAGGATCCTCAACCTACCGCAGGTGGAAGTATGATTTTAGGAAAAAGGTATTTACATAGTCTCAAAATAGATTACCCCCATAAATGACAATAAAAAATAAAGGAGAAAATAGCAATTTATTGTGAAAACTCCAGTGAAGTGTGGAAAATTTAAACCAAGAGATCTAACTAACATTAATAATAATGGGATAAAGCAACACTTCGTGACTCCAAATGGTGATGAAACTTCTATGGTATTCATTCTTCTCTAAAATGGCTAATGTGGACCTCATAAGAAAATGTGAAGAACATTCTATACCATAAAAGCCCTATACTCTTCAAAACTGTTTATGTCATGAAAAACTGAAGCATTGTCAGAATAAAAGAAACGGAGACATGAAAACTAAATGCACTATATGATCTGGTTTGAGTCTGGACCGGTTACAAAAAAGCTATGGAAGACACTGTGACAAACGGAAATATTACATCCATGTCCATTTTCTGATTGTGATAACGGCTCAGTGATTATATAAATGAATGTCTTGTTCTTAGGAAATACAAAGTATCAAGGGTAAAAGGACAGGATATCTAGAACTTTTTCAAAATCCTTCAAGGGAAGAATCAAAGCAAATGTAGCAAAACATTTTCTCCTTCATCTTCCTGGAAATCCCACCAAGAGATTTCCAGGAAATCCCATTTCCATTTCCATTTGTACATTAATCAGCAATACCACCTACGGAAAGCTAAAAACCTTTTCCCACACAGACTGCATCTACATGAGAAAATGAACAGGAAGTGCCTGGTGACAAGATACACCACCTGAGAGAATCCTGGAGTGCGTGGAAACTTGTAACCAATGCTTTTTGCTGAGACCTGGAGGCTGTGCCATGACAGAATCCATTCCTTCAGGAAGCTAAGTTAGCTCCCCTGTCTACCATGTAGCCTGTTTCTCACTCCTGCCATGTGGGAGTTGAGGAAGAGTTGGGTGAACCTCCTATGCCATCCAATGAAGCATAAATGGAAGGCACACTAAGGTGCTTTAAACCAAATTAACTTTTTGTTGGCCATGTTTACAGTCAAACATCAAATCTCTTCTCTTTACAAATATTCCAGGCTGGTTCCTACTTGAACCTTGAACTTGAACCTTGAATTTCCAGAACAGTATACTACGCACAGGTGGGCTTTCTCTCTTTTATACTAACGTTTTATGCCTAAGTCAAATATTTATGTATGGATCTATTTGTAACAGTACAGGACTAAGTTAGGCATGGTGCATGTCTGTGATCCCAGCACTCTGGAAGCCAAAGCCAGAAAGATCACAAGTTGAGGCCCAGCCTGCACAATACCATGACTTAGTGAGAACTTGTCTTAAATTTTTAGAAAAGGGAAAGGGTGGAGGTGGCGTGCAGCTCAGTGCAAAGGTCTTGCACCAAAGGATGGAACATCTCAACAATCTACATAGCTAAAAAATAATCTGTACAAATTTTGAAAATTCTGTGCTATGTGATTTCCCTAAATAGATAATTAAAAACTCGACAAACTAGAGTAACATTTCTCAAAACTACTTTGACACTTCTGCTCTTGAATTTACTTATTAACTCTCCGTGCTTTTACTAAACCAATTACTATGTCTCAATTTCTTAACCCCTTAAAAATATTTAAATAATGATGACTAAATTATAATGACAACACATGGCAACAAAATGCAAAACGCTTCCTTAGAACTAAGTGGGAGAAAAGCCATAATCCCAGCACTCGGGAGGCTGAGGCAGGAGGATCGTTGCAAGTTTGAGACCAGCCTGGGCTACAAAGTGAGCTTGAGGCCAGCCTGAACTGTATAGTAAGACCTTGTCTCAAAAAGATAGATAAATAAATAAATAAATATCCAAGCAGTTATTAAAGTGTAACTTAGTAATCTAAAATACTAGTTAAATTCTAAATTTTTATGCATTTTTAAACATGTATTTGGGTCAGTTAGAAAATGGTAAATGGAATTCATACATATAGAATGAAAACTTTTATATCCTAACTGTAATAAAAGTGGTGTATGTGTATATGGTGATGGTGAAATCAAATATGAATTATTAAACACTTTAAAGTTCATGGTACATTAAGCAGGAGAGGGCAATGAAGAAGCTTAGTGTTGCCTCCAAGTTCTAGCCCTGGTGTGAAAAGAGAAGAGAGAAAAGAGGTGAGAGGAGAGAAGAGAGGGAAAAGACAAAGGGTAAAGAACTGCTCCAGATTAATTACCTAAAGGAATCAGATGCCTACATGCAACATGATCCTGCCTTTGAGTCTAGACTGGGTGAAAAAAAGATTTGTAAAGTATAGCAGATCAACTGAGAAAATCTAAATATGCATTGTGAAATAAATAGTATCATATGGGGCTGGGGATTTAGCTCAGCGGCAAAAGCGCCTGCCTGGCAAGCGCAAGGTTGTGAGTTCGGTTCCTGGTACCGGAGAAAAACCAAAAAAAAATAAATAAATAAATAGTATCATATCAAGGTTAACTCCCTGATTCTAATCATTTGCTATAGTCCTGTAAGCAAATTTTTTGTTCTTAAAAAATACTCAGTTATTTAGTAGTAAAAGGGTATGATGCCTATAACCTATTCTCAAAAAGAAAAGCAATAAAAAATAAACAACTAGAAAATCTGCATAAAAGTATGAAAACTCTTGCAGTCTTTAAGCTTAAAATTAAGTCAGCTGAGCATGAGGGCATGTGTATAATCCCAGCATTCTGGAGGCTGAAGCAGAAGGATTCAAGCCCAGCCTTGGCAACTTGGCAACTTATAAAGACCCTGTCTCAAAATAAAAATAAGAAAGGACTGGGGGTGTAGCTCAGTGCAAAGGCCCTGGCTTTAAACCTCTCTCTCTCACTCTTACACACACACACACACACACACACACACACACACAGTCTCTGCCAAAAAATGTATACATACTTCAGCCGTTCTCCATACTAATGTCCGATTTCAATACTAAATATTAGGGGCAAGTTTACATCAAGCTGCTTAAACCAAAGGAAAAATAGCTTTAAGGAGAAAAGATTTTAAGATCCAAGAAGACTAAGATTTATTCCTAAGAAGCATTCTGATATAATATGCCATCAAATGTGAGCTATGTTTCTTACATCATAAAGATGTCTTGTTACTTTTCTCTCACTGCTGAGACAAATACCTGATGCCCAAAATTAAGGAAGGAAAGATTTATTTAGCTCACAGTTTGTCCATAATTGGCTGGCTCCAAGGCAGAGTGGTATGACAGAGGGGCAACAGTTCATGGCAGCAGATGACAGCAAAAGCAACAAGAGCAAAAAGGGAAAAGTACAAGAGAAGACTCTTTCTGTCCCTCATATTGTATGTAAGCCACCAACCTTTAGCGTAGGTGTATAGCACTCACACCCATAATCCCAGCACTAGACAATGAATCAGTCACAAACTCTAGCTTCAGATGCCTCCAAAAAGCTCCCTCCACAACTATATGAGGTTCTGGGGGGACATCTGGAGACAAACCATAACAGATGAAGTTTGATTTTTTTTTCCTTTCTTATCCAGAAATGTCATCCTATCTGTTTTTATACATCTAAACCTAATTCCCTATATTCTACACAAGATATCCAAATCCAAAGGCAGGCTAACCTCTTCACACCTACAGTGCAGGGATTACTTTATGGACAAAATATTCAGTAATAACATACACACAAAAGAAAGGTGTGAAGTCACAATTCCTGAAAAGCAATGCTCAAGGAATATACAATGATCTTGATTGATTTTTATGGTTGTATCACTAAAGAGCTAAAAGAATTTCACATTAGAACTCCAAAATCCAAAATTTCTATTTTTTTTTACCTGGATATTGCAGCTTTTTCCATTATTTCCTGCTGAATGAGCCCAGATGGCTCAATGACATCCAATATAATTATGCTCCACAATTTGTCTGACTTAGGCCTTTGCAAGACAGCAGATTCATCCTCCACATGTCTCAGCCAAAACTCAAGTGTTTCTTTAGGAAAGTGACTGGCTTCCGAGATGAGGTCTAGAGCAATCCGATGTTGGTCTTTCTCCACAGAACTGTAAGACTTCACCTGCCCAAGTGTCCCCGCAATTATAGGCAGAATAGAGAAGCCTTCAGACACATCCAGCACATAGAAAGGTTCAGGGGTTCTCGCGGTAGTAGTATTCTGTCCAGTTTCAGAGCTCATCTCATCCATGACCTGACACAATTTCTCTGGGGTCAATGAAGACAACACTTTTCTCATTGCCATTTTAAAGCCTTCATGATATGGTATGTTGTTAAGTAAAGCAATTTCTGTGGGTTCCAACACACATGTCTGCTCTGCACCTTCTGATTTACTGGTCTGAAGGTTCGCCAGAGCGCTACAGAGTTCAGCCTCATTTCCTAAAGACAGTAAGTCTTTATCCTTGGTACAACTTTTTGAAACTTCCATTTTATGTTCCAAATCCAAAACACTGATACTCTGGATTCTGAGGTAACAGTCTTGACAAGATACTTCCATTGTAACATGGGCCCCAGGCTTTACCCTATAATCTTCATTAGTAAGAAAGGAAAAAGCAACTGATTAATATAGAGTGTAATATGCCTGAGGATCACACAGAAATCTCCATCCCACCTAATTCCCTAATCTTTAAATCGCTACAAGAAAGATTACGTGTTACTTTAATACACACACACACCCCTTTACTCAGAAAAAATGGAAAGTTAAAGATTCCCTTAACTTTTAGCACAATGAAAATATTCAACAGCTCTACTACTGAATCCTAAGACTAACAGTATTTCTTTTTCTTTTTCTTCTGTTTTTTATTGCAATCAGTAAGTATCATCAAATGTCCAATGTCACCAAATCAGGAGGGGAGAGTTGAGGGGCCTGGAATAGAGTTACTGCAGGGGATTCTGTATTATCCTTTGTATTTAAGCTAACAAAAACAAAGATAGATAAAATTCAGAGATCAGTAACACACTCCACTTTACCTTACAGAAGCATTCTTAAAGAGAAATTCTGAAGAGAACAGGACTAAAGAGAACAGCATTCAACAGAATGCTGTCATTAACATTTCTTAACCATTATGTTACTCACACGTTTATGAATTTCAAAATTTAAGGATGGACTAAGATTTAAAATAAAGACTATACCATGCTCCTTTCTAGGAGCTTTCACATGTGGTAAGACTTTAATGTATAAATGTATAATTGCAAATACTTCTCACCTGTTCTAGAACCATTTAAAAATACAAGCTTTAAAATACCCTTTCTCTCAGGATTAAAAAAAAAAAGGACATTTAAGTGGCTATAAGAGAGTTAGTATAAATACAGATTTTAAAATGTCACTGAGGGGCTGGGGATTTAGCTCAGCGGCAAAAGCGCCTGCCTGGCAAGCGCAAGGTCGTGAGTTCGGTTCCCGGTACCGGAGAAAAACCAAAAAAAAAATAAAAAATAAAAATAAAAAAAAATAAAAAATAAAATAAAATTAAAATTAAAAAATAAAATGTCACTGAATACTAATCACTAAAGGTAGGCATTTTATACCTATCATTTGTACTGCAGTCCTGTTTTACATATGATATACAAAAGCTCTAGGAAATGACCAGCAAGGCTGGCCAGCAGGGAGTCACTAAGTGGCAGATTTAATGACCCTGCCAGAGACTCAACAAAAATGTCTTACCTTCCAGTTTGAAAAGGTTTTTTCTAGATAACTAAACAGCTGTGAATTTACTGAATCTTAGGGCTAGGGATTTAGCTCAGTGGCAAAGCACCTGCCTGGCAAGTGCAAGGTCATGAGTTCGGTTCCTGGTACTAGAGAAAAACCAAAAAAAAAAAAAATTTACTGAATCTTACCAAATAGCTATTTTAAAAATTTCCATACAAAAATATCTTTAATATAGAACTCCCCTGAAATCACAGTTTTGTACTTATTTTAGTGTGTACATTTTTATTACCTGGGGTGACACAGATGTCACCAGATTCTCCAAGGGTTAAGAACATCCCTTTTCCGCTGCTTTCCATTTAAAAATGGACCGGCATTTCTTTCATCTATTCATAACTAGAAAAAGTTAAGGGTATCTTTAAATTTCAGTTTTTCCCATTTAACGATTCAAAGATAAATATTTCTGAAGGGTATGCAACAGAGTTGTGTTTTAAAAGGATGTGTGTTGTGTTTCTAAAGAATGCTTTTGAAAAAGAAAAATAAAATTTTGAAAGACTGAACCAACCTATCTTGACTGAAAACTTCATACCCAAAGTAATGTTATTTTGAGCCTGATTCAAATGCTTAGCGGATTAAAGCAACAAGTTTGAAAGAAAAATACAAAATCAGACAAGATGTACCTGTAAGTTCTTGCACAGGGTACACAGCCTGCTCCCAACACGTTTCCTCACTAGGACTTGTGGACAAACTGTGTTCATCATCAAGCTGGAGCACAAACCAAACTACAATAGCATCGAGTGTGCCTTCTTTCGTGACAGGAACACCAAGCTTATCGGGTTTTTTGGTTGCAAGACTTTTTAATTCCTGAGAAAAAATATAAAAGGAATAAGAGGATTTTATAAATTATATATTCACATGCCTTCGTATCATACCACTGTCCTTTTCTGAAGTGCTCGGTTCTGTGCAGCACCCACAGGGAATCAACACGTTGGCATACCCACAACCACCTACGGCACTGGATGGGAAGCTCTGACCTGGTGAACTGGGACAGCACACGCTTGGTTAACAGAGTGAGGCCAATACAAACTACTGACACAGCAAGAAGTCCACGATATATTGCTGGAGACAAAGGCAACTGGCAGGGTAATAGGATGATTTTTTTTTTTTTTCAATATGTATTTGCAGAACAGAAAAGCAAGTCTGAAAAAAAAAAGCCCTTCGAACTGGTGACCTGGAGAAAGAAGCACAAATGGAATCTTTTCATTTCTAGTCTTCCATATTACTTGAAAGTATAAAAAAGCAGACATTATTTTTAAAATTAAAATCTTAATAAGATGGGGGCAATAATAAATTAACATAACAATGCTTGAAATAATAAAAGGACAGATTTGGAGTAATTAGCAGCTGCTTTCCTACTGGAATGTTATGCCAGGTAAGGGAAGGTCTTCAAGCTCAGGGCAATTAGTAAGCAATGCCAGATTACTAAGTTAGTTGCAGACCCTCTCAAGAATAACCTTGTATTAACTAGCAGGAGAAAATGTCTTTAATTTTAGAAACTTTAGCTAAAAAGACCTTCAAAGTTTTCTGCTCCCAGGCAGGTTCATCTAAAACAAGTGTATTTTAACATCTAACCTTTTGTTTGTTTGTTTTTGTCTTTTTGAGACAGGGTCTTGCTATGCAGTTCAGGCTGGCCTTGAGCTCACTTTGTAGCCCAGGCAGGTCTCGAACTCACAACGATCCTCCTGCCTCAACCTCCCAAGTGCTGGGATTACAGGCATGTGCCACCATGCCCGGCTAACCCTTAAAGACCTTCAGAAAAGGAATCTATGTAACTTTCTCCATTTCTTTGAGCACTTTCTTGATACAGCATTGTTTTCTACCACCTATCAATATACACATTACAAATGTGTATATTGATCAACCTACCCTGCTTTTCTCGTGACTTTTCTAGTTTTAAAACTAAGTCTTTTCTCAAGGACCCCTCAGTCCTGGGCAAATTGGGATGGCTGGTCACCTAAAACAAATACAACCCTGAGATTTGAATGACTGTTCATTTCAACAAAATACTGTCAATTTGAAAAGGCACCATGACATAGGGAAAAAAATGGCAGACTGGTTAGAATGCTTGCCTCTGCATTTACATGCTGAAAAATTTGGCCAAAATTATTTAATGTGAGCCATACTTTCTTCACCTTAAGATATACATAAAAGGCACAGTATCCATTCCCAACAAATCTTAGGGAGTTTTTATTTCTACTTAAATAAGTGAATACTTTTCAGAAGGAATTCTAATTCCCTTTAACAATTTTTTTACATATTCTTAAGTAGAAACTCACCCAAACTTGTAAGACCATCCTATGGATTATTTTAAGGAATTCATGAGATGTAAAGCTTGAAAATAGTAATCAAACTTTTTGTTTTTACCTGAAGATTGTTGAAGTCTACCTTCATAATTTCAAAGCATTCTGTCAGAGCCAAATATCCTCCAGGAACTCGACTCATCTTTTCAGTTGTATAAGGTTCTACCGTTTCTTCAGTATCTATTGAAGAATAGGCAGGACTCTGAAATTTCATATTTGTTGGCAAATGAATACCAGCAATGTCCTTACTACCCACTCTGGTGAGAGGCAAAAGAAGAAAAGTTTTCTAAGAATCAAGTAACACCATCTAATATTGAGTGCAGAGGAACATAAACATAAAAATGAAATAAGATCTCACCAGCAAAGGCTTCTTAAATTACACACACATACACACTCACTAACAATAAAGGAAAATAATGGGCCTGCATTAAAATTAAGAACCGCTCACATAAGGACACTGTACAAGTGAAAATACAAGTCACTGAAAGAATATTTGTAGAACACATATTTAACAAAAGGCTCATATCCAAGTACATTATTTTTTAATTTCTACAAACTAATAAAACACAAATAAAAATGAGCAAAAGATAAGCACATCAGAAGACAGCCAGTGAGCATGTGAAAAGTTGCTTGGCTTCAGTAATCATCTGGGTAATGAAATAAAACTCACAATGCATAATGCACAACCCACAGGAGCAGAAAAATAAAACAGTCAACAGTCAACATCATGTGTTGGTAAGAACAGTCTCATACTAGCAGTAAGAGCCCTTTGGGAGACTGTCTAGGGTACCTACTCAAGGTGAGCACGCCGATACCAGATTCACTCTACATATAGAAGCCTCACAGTGCTTGGCATTTCCACCTCTGGGAAAACAGCCAGCAGAAATTCATACATATTATCGATAAAAGAATATGTAAGATGTTTGTAGCTCTATTGCTTCACATAGCTAACTGACATAACCTAAATATCCACCAACCAGACAAATGTAAAATGGACAAATGTATTATGGTATACTCATACAATGGGCTATTATTATTCAGCAATGAGAATGAATAAACTATATATAACAAAATATACAGTTGGACAAAAGAACCCAGGCGTATGGATGCATGCCCACTAAAATCAAACTATATGATTCATGCCCACTAAAATCAAACTATATGATTCACAAAAGGGGCAACACTAACATACCACATTGGACATCAGGATAGTGGCCAGTCTTGGGGGAGTAGGACACTAGTTACAGGAAGGGATTTCTTTCTGGGGTGGTCTTTTCCTACAGTGGTGGTGGTGGTAATGTTCTGGTCTTTGACCTGATTCCTCCGTAGACAGGTGTATCAACTTCATGAGAACTCACAGAACCATTAATTTATGGTCTATGCACTTGCTATTAAAATGTCTGCATCAAAAAATTTACATTAAAAAAACACTTTATGACCATTTCGCAATACCACTGTTATGGTTTAGATCAGAAGTACCCCCCAAAGCCTCATGAGTTCAGAGGAGGGACTGTGAGGAAGTGCCTGGATCTAGGGGCACTATACTCACTAGTGCTTCATCTTCTGACAAGTTCAGCAGTTCAGAGTGCCATTAGGAGGAGGGGCCTGGCGGGAGGCAGGTCACTGGGGGCATGACCCAGAAGAGTATAGTTCTTGTCCTTGTGTCCTCCCTCTCCTGTTTTCTGGCCACTGTGACATGAGCTTTCCTCCACAAGGGACCTTTCCACATGCTGTTTCTCTTTGGAGCCCGCTATGGACTAAAACCTCGGAAACTATGAGCCAATATAAACCTCGCCTCTTTGAAGTTGCAGGTGTCAGGTTTCCTTGTCTCAGCAATGAGGAAAGGGAGAGAAACAGCCACTCTGTAATAGAAAAATATTCTAACCTCTCTCATCTCATCTCAGGCAATCTGCTTATTACTAGTCACATTTGTGGGTTATTTAATGGATTCTAACCCTTAAATGTTAGCCCTTATTTATCTTGGTGCTTACATTTTCCTAGCTGTGTCCAGACACTGCAAGCATGCTCCTGTGTCCTTTAAACATATCCCATAGTATTTTATTTTTAAAGTACTTGCTTACTTTCTGATAAGAGATATTCCAGAATCACCTTGAATCGATCCTGTCCGAGTCCTGGAACAAACCACTTCTCTAAGGACCTACAGTTCCCTTTGGTGAGAGATGTCTTTTAGAAACCAGGATCTGGGTGCTGGATACATTCACTGCTGCTGGGACTATGCTGTACCTTTCTCACATGAATACTATACCACTGACTATATATACATATTAACTAATTCTTGCAGACACTTGTGTAATACTGCACTGGGTGACATAGTTATATTTTTTAAAATATTTTCCTGTTAATAAACATTTAGATAACTTCTTAGTTTTGTTCAATTACAGTATTACAGTCAACAACCTTAACCACATACCATCACACACATATATGCATGTTTGTCAGGACAGACCCCAGATGGGGAGTTGCTATGCTGAGGACGATAATAAACATCTCTATTCTTGTTAGAGGATGTCAAAGTGAGCTACTAGAATGTATGAATAGTGTGTAAATTTTCCCCAACAGGATATCAATGATGTTTAATGTTTGCTACTGTAAGCAATTAAAAAGGTTATCAGTAGATGGATTTTAATTTCAATTTCTGACTAATACATAATTATATTCATACTTTGTTGTAAAAGTTGCATCTCACTTTTTCCCTTGTCTTTTAACTTTGTAACACTGTATCTTTCACTAGTCTGATGTTTAATTTAAAAAAAAAAAAAAAGAGGTCAAATATCTTTCATGATTTCTGGAGCCTATACTATGTATTTTGCTTTGAAAAGCATTCATCATTTAATGGATTCTTTCACTTAGATGTTCAATTCATCTAGAATGAAAAGGATCTAACTTTTCTCCGCAAATGATGCATACCATCTCCATTTACTAAACAGTTCACCTTCTCCCCACTGATCTGAAATAACACATCTATATCATATTACACAGACCATATAATTTCAAAGGTCTGTATCTAGATTCTTTATTGTGTTGCACTGATGTGTTTTTCTCTGCATCAATATATTCCTGACTTTACTTCTAACTTTTTATATCTAGTAACTCAAGTTTCATAGTTTTCTCAGTTATTTTTAACTATTTGCTTATTTGGGTGAGCGTTAGATTCAATTCATTAGGATCCAAATGGAAATTTTTAGAATAATAACTTATAAATGTTTCTAGCAGATAAAACGGTATCACTCACACATATCTTTATAGCACATTTCTTCACAGTCCCCAACCCAAACTGTTGAATTTTGAGGGGCAGAAGGAGGACACAGGGCCTCACTCACACAGACAACTCAACCAAATGTACAAAAGCTCCTTTGGTGCTTCTTTTGTACAGTCAGCTACAAAAACACATCAATGATGAAGTTATCCTTTTTCAAAATGATAGATACCAGCCCCAGATTTCTGTTTTGCTTATGCAAACAATTTTAGGAGTTTTCCTATAAAACACAAGGAGGAATCTCAAAGAGATACCACCTCACTTCTGGTGGGTAATGCAACAATGTGTTTAAGTAGCTTTAGAAATGTACCACCCATTAACTCAGCAATCTCTTATCAAAGAACTTATCCTAAGAAAATAATAAAGACAAAAGTCCAAAAATACATGAGAACAAAGATGTTTATCTGGCTCTTCAATGCAGAAATGTGGAAAAACCTAAAATTCTAAACTTACAACATTAGGAAACTGATTTTAAGAAATCATGAACCAAGCCAGGTATGGTGGTGCATGCCTGTAATCCCAGCACTCCAGTGGTAGATTGAGGCAGGAGGATCGCCTCAAATTCAAGGCCAGCCTGGGCTACATAGTGAGTTCAAGAACAGTTTGAACAACATTATGAAACCCCATCTAAAAATCCAAAAAAAGCAAAAAAAAAAAAAAAAAGAGATCATGAACCAATTCTATTCACATGGACAAACTTGCAAGTATATTTACTCATATTGTGAAACAAATTAGCTGGGTGTGGTAGCACACGCCTGTAATCCCACCACTGGGGAGGCTGAGGCAAGAGGAGCACTACAAAGTGAGCTCAAGACCAGCCTGAACTACATAGTGAGACCCTGTCTGAAAAAGACAAAAAAAAAAAAAGAAAAAACACTGAACTTATACAAACATACACTTATTTACACAAAGCTGATATTTAACCAGCAAATTCTCATTTATCCAATTTGCTCTGATCAGCCTACAAACCTAAACACTACTACTCCCTGTGACATGCAATAAAAATATAACTACCTTTATAATAGTAATGAAGCTATCAAGAAAAATAATTATAATGTATTCACACATTGGAAATTGCTACTTAAACTTCACCTAAAGTCAGTCTGAACTTAGTATCTTTGTACATGAACCTACTATATAACTAAATGCTAAGTTGTACCGAAATTAACTTTCCATTAAAAAGTTGGCTTTAACTGTAGAGCTCTACTTTAAAACAAAATTAAAACACATGCAGAAATCTATAAGACTAAACATCTGGAATTTAAAGCTCAGAAAAGTACAAATCCTCATCAATATAAATATGCACTAAGTAATCTTTCAGTCATATAGTATTCTTCCTTAAAATCCCTTTTTTTTAATATTTATTAGTTATATTACCTATGATGTCTTCTTATCTCTGCACACTCTACTGCCATCCCAAATATAACAGCACTTGCTGGTATAACTTTCCCATACTTCTCACAATTACCACTTTCACCTTTGATCTGAAAATATACCAACAAAAATATTATTACAGATATGAAAAAAATGTGTACATAATGACAAGCTATGAAAATTAGAAAAAAGTTTAAAAATAATAATTGAGTAGGTTATGCATCTTTTTACTTAAAAAATACTTTTACTACTATGTATATACATATATATTTATGTTTTTACAAAGGACAGAGGGAAAGAGCTGTAACAAAAGACCGCTGGATATGCCTGCATGTATAAAGTAATCATTGTCTACTCAAAAGAATGTTCTTTTTACCATTTAACTAGTTATTTTAAATATAAATTGTTTTCCATAAGTAGAGAATCTTTATTACACATTAAAATCCTTTCATTGTAATACATATTATATATTATAAATCTAAGATTTGGGGTTACAGCAGAGGACTTCAATGCAAACATCAGGGTTGGTCCTGTCCAATCAGACTGGGCTCAACAAGTCCCTTAAAGTTATACTAAGCCTGTATCACTATACTCCCTTTTGATGACTTGGCAGAATTCCAAGCAATGAGGGCTATGAAACTGAAATTCCTTTCCTTTTACAACCATTCTCAAGAATTCTACATCAGTCCTTCCACAAGGTAGCCTCAATTCCTATGAATTCCTTCCTGAGGTTTTTTGAGACAGATCTTGCTATATAGTTTAGGCTAGCCTTGAACTAAGTAGTCCAGGCTGGCCTCAAACTCTGAGATTCTCCTGCCTCGACCTCCCAAGTGCTGGAATTACAGACATGCACCACCACGCCTAGCTGCTTCTTAAAGAGTATTTTTTGCCATTATACCTCCTTTGGACACACAAGTATACACTGCATTATGTTGCTATTAAATGTTTTTGGCGTGGATTTCTTTCCAACTACAGAATTTGTACCTTGACAGAGAAAAATATTTCACATTGCTTTTCAGACAATCTAGATGTTCAATTAACATTGTTAAAAATCATGGGGGGGGGGGTTTGTGGGTTTTGTTTTTTTTTTTGGTAGTAATGGGAATTGAACCCAGGACCTCGCCCATGTTGGCCAAGCATTCTACCACTGAGCTATATCCCTAACCCATTTTAAAATTTGGAGACAGGGGTTTCATTAAGTTGCCGAGGCTCCTCTCAAACTTTCAATCCTCCTATCTGCATCTCCCAAGAGAAAATGAATTCTTAATCAAACTGAAGTGTTTCTGTGCTGCTTACCTTTGGCTGCAAAAGCAAATGCTCCCATGCATGAATCAAACTCTCCACAATTCCTTCTCCAAATAAACCTGCATCGACAGTTTCTGTTACAACTAGGGACACTCTATAGAATGATTTTTTAAAGACATAAGTGAGTAAAATGTAATGCTATTTATATAAAGATGTTAAAGCTGAGAGAAGAGAGATAAATATGTTATAGAAACAATCCACAGGTAAAATGTTGTAATACATTTCATTTCAATATCTACCCCTGAATCTTAAAGAACTCGAATGCTCCTCAGGCTCCTCTGTACTCCATTGGCTCCTTCTCCTTGGTTTGCAGGCAGGAGGAAACAAACTCACTTGGCAGTGTTGCCTCCTTCAGCTATTCTTTCACTGCCCAAATCCTCAACAGGAGTTCATACCCATTAATGTTCCCAGGCTCCTTCCTTAAGGCCAAGCAGTTGGTCTAAGAATATTCCCTATCACTACAGCTCCATGCTTATCACAATTACCTTTTCCAGTTGTCACTTTTTTTATTTACAAGTAAAATTTAAAGTGGGTGAGAGCCCTCCCTCTCAAATTCAGCTTCTATCTTCTATGATACCGTATTACCCAAGTTTGCTCTTATAGTGAACTGAACCTACTTATCAGTTCCCTTGGATCTTTACAAAAGCCCAGTCCATCCTTCTGCCCGTTCTTATTTCAAGAAAATTCTACCTGCAAACACACCAAAATATTTTCTCCTTTCTCTGAATTACTTTAGCTGTTACTGCCAGTATCATTCATTTTTGTAACCTAAAGATAAAGCCAAGGTTCACCACCATTCTTTATCTTCCAGCCAGGCTGTCAGCTCCGAGAGGAGCGGGAATAACTTTTGTATCCCTCACAGTGCCTAAACCCAGTACTGTTTGAATAGAAAGAAAATACAGTAGTATTTACAGTTGTTCATATTGAGAATGTGGAAGGTATCTCAAACTATCTAATCTAACATCTTAAAGTCTAGTCGTCTGCTAAAAGCCAAAATCGGTAAGAGTTTTAATTAGAATTCATATCTCCTGATTCAAAGTCAGTAGAACTGTCTACAATTTTATCTGTGAAAAAAATAAAAACAGAATTAAAGTAACTTTAGATTCACAGCATGGACTGACTTTTGTCCCCCACAATTCTTATGTTAAAACCTCAACTCCCGAAATGACTATAGTTAAAGACAGAGCCTTTAAGTATTAAGGTTAAATGAGGTCATCACAGTGAGGCCCTAAACCAACACAAAACCGGTGTCCTTCCAAAAGAATGAGACACTGGAGATCATACTGTCATTCACAGAGGAAAAGCCACCTGACAAAACTGCAAGAAGAGGGCCATATGCAAGGAAGAGAACCCCCTCGCCTGAGAAAATAAGTGTGTGTTCTCATTTAAGCCACTGAGTCTATGGTATTTTGTTAGACAACCTGAAAAGAATAAGACAATTCAGGATGGTTTTGTTTTTGTTTTCTAAAACGGGCATACACCTGCTTTAGAAATCTTATATGCTTCTTTCATGAGGACACAGAGAAACAAAAGTCTCTAAAATGATAATGTTGAGGCCACTTGTAATCCTTGCAGTCAGGAGGCTGAGGTAGGAGGGACCACTGCGAGTTTGAGGCCAGCCTCTGTTACACAGTGAGCTCAAAGGCAGCCTGAACCACATGGCAAGACCCTGTCTCAAAAAAAAAAAAAAAATGTTGAGCCAATTTTGGTTTTTCTGTGTGCAGTTCTTTGTTTTGTTTTTGCTAGGGGTTTTTTGGCTGTATCAGGCACTGAATACAGGGCCTTTGCCGTGGGCTACATTCTCAGCTCTTTTCATATTTATTGTGAGATGTGGTCTCACTAAGTTGTCCAGGCAGGGCTCACACTTTTGATCCTCCTGCCTCAGTCTCCCAGAGTGTTGGGATTACAGGAATATACTACCACACCTGGCATGGAACAGATGATTTTTAAATTCCTTCTGGTTCTAAAATTCCATCACCCTTGTAATATGGATCACAAGATAACACATTAAAAAACCAAAACTCAGGAATCATATTCAAAGTATTTGAACAATACAATGTCAAAATATATTGAAAACTGATATTGCCAAAGCTTTCATTTTAAACATGAATATTAACATAAAATACAGTAAGTTCATTGAGTCTGATCTGTTCATGTTTAATTTCTAAGGATAATTTTTAGTTATTCATCATATGAAATTATTCATCTTTTCAAATCAGAACAGTGAAATTAACAAAAATAAGATAACTTGCTAAAATGAAGGTTTTTTTACTAACTTTTTCTGACATATTTTTCTCAAGATCTTTAAATATTTTTCATGGAGCATACAACATTACTTTGAAAATCTGGCTCTTATCTAAACTATTCTATACCTTTATAAAATAGGGGTGTTAGAGCTCTTGTTAGGGGTAGAAACTAGAAGTAGATCCTAATTTTTAAAAATAAAACTGTAAATTATAAACAGTAAAATCACTTCACAGTAGAATACCTTTCAGGAATGTGTGTTGGAATCTGTATGTCAAGTGACTTCATATGTAGGAGTTTTATCCCTGCTTCCATCTTGTTTGCAGCCACTACATCACAGGCAAGTTCATACATTGTTTTGGATAATTCACAGGCATACACTGCTTGTGCTCCAGCTTTTTTAGCAAACATGCTACAAAGGGAAAAAATGCTCTATCACAAATAATAATAGTAACCCAAAAATAGTAACTTTCCAAATTTCAATGGAATTAGGACACTTTAAACCTGAGATTTTTTCATTAACTTAATTCTGCATTCAAAAATGAACTAATATTCTTGAAACAAATCATTCAATAAATCACAACACTGACTCTATTAAGACACTACTGGTGTGAAGATTACTAACAGGCTTTTTAGATTCTACAGGAATGTTAATACAAAAAATATTCTTAAAATATGTTCCTTAAAATTTCAGTAATCCCAAACTTTTCTTAGCAGTCTTAACTGTTCATTAGCTCTTAATAAAGTAGTGAAAAAAATTAGTTGCTGATGATCAATAACAAGACTATAAGAAATAACTACCATTTTAAAACTCCAATGTTAAAATTTAGTATATCCAGCAAATCTTTTATTTACATTAGTATACATGCATATATAATTAAAATACAATTATAACTAACCTCAGAATTCCAGTTCCTGCTCCAATGTCCAGAACACTTTTGGACCCCAAAGAAACTGCCTTTTGGATTGCAGCATGATAAATCATATTCCTCTTCCTGTCATTAAGCATGATAAAGTGCCAGCGTTCCACCAACCAGTTTGCAACACGATAAAAATTCTCCTTTGCATCACTGAAATCAGGGTTTAGCTTCACTGCTTTATGAAAATACCCAGCTGCTTCATCTCTAAAGCCCATTCTAAAGCGGAATAAGACAATGAAAGATAAAGATAAAATATACTCAACTATATGCCATCAACTACAACGCCTTTGTTCATGCCGATCACCAGGCCTGAGAATCACTTACCTGGATGCCAAAGCCCACAGAAGGTAGAGGCTAATTCCTTTGGAAAGATTTCTGCAAGGACTACAACCCCTATGACTTCTTTTCCCCGAGTCCAAACTACATTTATGTACCCTAAGTCACTAACACGTACGTGAGTATGAATTAATATTGAGTTAAGGTATAGAGAAAGCTCTTATAGTCCTCTTCCATTTAGCCAACTTGCTAGAACACTAGTTCTTCCTGGAAACCATTCCTTCCATAACACATACCAATGCCCATGGCTAGAAGGTTCCTTTCCAATGTACCTGCATTTTTTTCTCAACAGCTGAGTGGAATGGTCATTAAGTCAGCTGTATTTGCTGCCAAACCAGTTTGTTCCAATTGCATCGTTATTATAACTCACATTCTCATTAATTTTTAAAGGCAGTAAATAAGTATGACTGCAAAAAGATGACCATTTAGTCTAAGGACACTAAGACTAAAGGACACTAAGATTCTTGTTACTTAATGCTTCTATCTCAAGTTAACTGGAAGAATAATCATCACTTTTTGATATGAGTGAAAAATTACTCAATATTTAAAATTGCTCAATTGTTGAGAATGTCTCAACTAGAATGATTTAATGGATAAATTCTATTTCTGGTCAGAATGAACCATAGGTTAATAAAAACAACGTAAAGCTTGGTTCTGTAAAATGTTCTTAAGAATTAGGAAAAAAAAAATCAAAGGCAAGGCACTTCAAAAATTAATACTAAATTAGATATGAGAACAAAAACTTGGGGAGAAAAACTTACCAAATCATCTAGAACAGTGTTTCTCAAACTATCTGGTGACGATCCCTTCCTCCCTTTTTAAAATATTAAATTACATGTACACCAATGTGGCTGCTCTACACCTGGTTTCCATGTAGCTCACATAACATGCGATATCAGCAGCATCCAAACCAGTCTATACTCTGTACAGGGCGAGAGCTCCCAACCAACCATCTGCTTAGATTTCCAGCAATGTCATCACTGCTATATATGTACTTTTAAACACTCAAATTCTATACTTATCTGTAATCAGTAATTTGAACAGGATTGAGCTAGAATTCTTTTTACTCAAACTATTTCACAGCATTCTTTAAGCATGGTCAATTTTAAAGAAACAAATCAAACTATTCATTCTGGGTATGGTTTAAGCAAAAAAGACATTCTAGAACTCAGGGGACCACACTCTAATAAAAAATAATGCTGCATCAAATGATAGGCACCCATATTTGAGGTTAAAGTTAAAATGTTGAGGTTAACATATATTCATTTTAAGTTATTTTGAAGGGAGAATTATCTAGAGCTTACTATGCAACTGCCATAGTATGAAATATACTATATAAAATCACAATTTGTTGAGACTAACTGACCAATGTATATTAAAATATTTCCAAGTATCAATGATCAATCTGTTCAAGCAATGCCAAACATACTCCTAATTAATTTCCTGAGTTTGTGTTTCCCTTGGGTTTAACATTTAATATACCATCCATTTCCTTAAATTGCAAGGCTAATCTAAAAATTATATAATTGGGGGCTGGGGATTTAGCTCAGCGGCATAGCACCTGCCCGGCAAGTGCAAGGTTGTGAGTTCAATTCCCAGTACCGGAAAAAAAAACAAAAATAAATAAATAAAAATTATATACTCCACTCAATATATCTCATATTGAAAGACTCAACATGTGTGTATCAAGGAACTGCAAGAATGACTTTTCTTCTTTTAACTAGGAAAATCATCTCATTAGCAATTTAAATATATTTTCTTTAAATTTGATGCCACTAGACTAACAGAAGATTGTAAAGATAAGACACTCTAAATAATTTTTATTTCACAAATAAATGTCATGAAAGAAAGCTCCAATTTACTTCAGGAATCCTTCTCAGAACAATGATTATTTTGGTGGGGAGTGAATGTACACTCTTTTTGAGAAAAGTAGCACAGAACAAAAAAAACTATTGTCCTAGACAATGAGGACAAAATGTAATAAAAGCAATACTCACACTGTTCTAAATTATCAATGTCTGAACCAAAAATTTTGCTATTACATCTCCCAAAGCAAATTAATAACAGTTATTTTTGGCTAAATGATTGGTAACTATTCAGATAAGGGTTACAGAAAAAGACACAGGTACTACATTCCTAAAGTGGGCAGAGCTACAATGTTCTGTGACACTGTTTATCCTGAAACTCAGTCTTGCATTATTATGACCACTATTATGTGTACAACTGAAAATAGGACAATCTGCAAGGCACCTGCTTTCCTTCTGGAAGGCTAGAATTTTGGCATGTGCCAGGCAGGGCACAGCCCCCGGGTACTAACCTCTAATGAATTTCCCTGGTTGACATTTCAGAAGTGTTATGATGACTTGTTGCTGGGGAAAGGAAATGCATCCTCAGGAGGCTTGAACGTGGTTTCCTTCAGACTTTGCCCGATGCACTTTTTCCCTTTGGTAATTTTGCTTCCTATTCTCTCACAGTAACAAATCTAAGCCATGATTATGAATACATGCTGAGTCCTGTGGACCTCCTAGCATATCCGCAAACCTGGGAATAGTCTTAGAGATTCCCTAATATAGTCAATTATTAACACACTGCAAAATCACCCTTTTTGCTTGTGTGAAAAGTATATCTGGCCCTTTAATGTTTTTCCAGTGGTCAGCACACAGTGCTGGAGACATAACAGGAGTAAGGGTTTTGCTTCCTGTTTCCAGTGTGCTTAGGCTTCTCCAGCACCAGGCTCCTGAGGGGCGTGGCAGCCAGCAGCATCCCCAAGGACTCCACTCTACTGGGTGGTTTTGTAACAGAGTGCCTCTCATTTGACACCTCCCAAATGAAGCTTTCTCTGGGACCCTAAAAGGCAAAAGTCCATCAAGTTCCACAAGACAGATTTTCAAGTTCCCCAGTAAAGCACCAGTGACTTCCCTGGCATCCTGTGGACCATGGCTGTCTTCTCTAACAAGGACAGGCTCTCAGTCCACTAGGGGGAACTCTTCCTTGTAGACTCTTATCTCAGCCCTAGAAGCAATGATTTTTAGGCAGTTTATTATTTAATATTCAGTCTGCTATTACAGCACATTTTATATGTGCTATTTCTATATTCTTCTGCATCCTCCTTACTTGTTACTGACAAAGCCCTCATTACTACAATCCCTTCTTATTGTAAATTGTTCCCTATACTAAAGTTTGCCTGTTCAAATTACTCTATAATGTATTCCCAATCCAGGATACAGAATAATTCTGAACAATTACTACTAAAGTCACTACAAACCTGAAGAGATGTTCCCCCATACTATTGCAGATCACTTCATCATCAGGAAACAGTTCCAAGGCCTGCTCATAGCAACCAAGTAAGTCTTGTATTCGATTGAGGGCATCAAGCTCTTCAGCCCACTGGAACAGTGTATACTGAAAAGTTTCCTTTATAAGAAATAAAAGTGAATTAGTGAATAAGATAAGATGGAAAGAATATCCAACACTAGCTGAAGTTTCCAGAAAATGAAACTTAACAATTACTGAATGATCACCTTAAATTTCATTTAATTTTAGTAAGCAATGTTTGCTGCATACATACACACACACACACAAATTATTTTTACCACCTACCTGCAGTAATGTGCAGAATTAATCTGACTATGGAAATTCCTTCCATTCTTATAGCACACCCTGATTCTTTCCTACCTCTTTTTTGCTTCTGCCTCTCTGTCCCTCTCTCTCCCTCCCTCCATCCTCCCACCTCCTTGTGGGCTCCTGTGTTTCAGGATTTTGTCCTTGGCCCTCTTCTCTACTCTCATCTATCCCTAGTGCATTATCATCTATTGTTAATGGTGCTACATCTACACGTCTAATTAAGTCCTTCTCTTCTGATCCTCAAACACATAAATTCAACTTCCTACTGGTCATCTCAATCAGACACTTTCAAATTCAGTCAAATTGAACTATGTCCTCAACAATCAATGAGAAAAGAAAAGGAGCTAGAACTCCATGATGAACACCACAAATGCTGTTCCTATGCTCACATGGGCACTGTAAAAGGAAATTTACTACACAATATTGAAAAGGAGTCTTCTCATAGCATGTAATGTTAAGTAAGGTACCACTCAACCTCAAACACGAAGTCATCTTTTAATGCTACCCTAACTCCATATACAATATTTTAAATCCAGCCAATACTCACTCAGTATCTTTAAATCTTTCCTGCAATCCCAGAACTTTCTGAGGCTGGGACAGGAAACCTTCAAGTTCAAGCCCAGCCTGTGCAACTTAGTGACTTAGTAAGACCCTGTATCACTGTACCAAAACAAAAGTTTAAAAAGAGCTAGATAATGTAGCTCAGTGCCAAGGCTCTGGGCTCAATCCACAGTATGCAGGTGGGAGGTAGCACAAGTTTCACCTCCTCTCCCGCCCTACTATTACAACCTAATCTGGCCCTTGAAACCACTTGCGGGACTACAACAATAGCTTTCTATCTCCCAAGCTCCAGGTGCATCTCCCTGCACTACAATACCATGGAAAGTGGGCAAGCTCTACACATCCCAGCTTTCCTATAAAACATTGTGGGGAATCCTGGTTATTGTATCATTGTTTCTTTAAAGGCCACAATGCAGCTAAGTTTTGAGCCTGTAGCATAACATTAATTTTCTACCTTGTAACACACACACACAAACATGCATACACACATTATGTATGCATCAGTAGATGTTCTAACTGCCTGATATGTCTTTAAAAATACCATTTCTTCCCCATCCCGGTGTAATGTCAAAAGTTCCTTTCAAGTGTGTGTGTGTGTGTGTGTGTGTGTGTGTGTGTAGATAAAATATTTACTTTCCTGATTTCCTTGACCACAAACCTTATTCTTTACATATTTATCAACTGCACCTGGTAGGATTGTTTCTAGAAATAACAAGGGCCAAAAAGACATTACATCAGCCTTCATACAACAACTGGCTATCCTTAGAACTGAAATAGATGGAAAATAGAACCAGCATAATCTGATGCAAGCATTCCTGGTATGACCTTTCTAGATCCGCTCCTCACATTAAAATCAAACATAAAGGTTGCTACTTTCTCCCCGGCATCACATTCCTTTCTTGGAACTCACCTGCTGGTCTCTTGTAGTGTGTCAATACACTTTTAACTTTTCTATATTCCCTGACAGTTGGTAAATTCTTTTACTACCTGAAAGCCGAGCTGTTCAGAGGGTGCACCTCACACAGCAAACATTTTTAATCACCTTCATTTGCTTGATACAGAAGGGTTGTACCTGAAACTCAACTCTGATGGGGTTTGCTACAGAGACAAAGCAAAGTAACAAAACTCTAGGGTGTGAAGGAAAAACAGACTATTTGAAATGGACCAGGGGCTCTAAAAATAAGCAGCTTGGTGTGACTGGCTTCTGGTTATGGGGAACAGAGGGAGTAGCATGAAACAAGACTTTCATTTAAAAAAAAAAATATATATATATATATACACACACATATATATATATATATAAACTTAGTTCTATAGGAAACAGAATAAGTTACTGAACCTTATACTGAGTGCCAAGCACTGCAATGAACATTTTACACATTTATTAATATACACTAAATATCTTCAAGACAGGTGTTATCCCTGTTTATAGAAGAGAAAAACTAACAAATAGCACTTGCGTTGATCCACTGCTGCTTATAGAAGGGAAAACTGTGTCAACATATAGTTAGAAATCTCCTTTTGTGAACTGTAAAAGTCTACACTACTGACATCTAGTAGGTAGAGGACAGGGACACTGCTAAACACCCAGAATAGATAGGACAGCTCCTCACCATAATGCCAACTGAAAAACAAGCTCAGTAGCCTGCTGCTGAAAACTGTGAATTTAAATCATTTTTAGAAATTTGAATTCTAAAACTACTTGAAAAAATGTACAGTATTCCAACAGGAAAACTTGCAAATAACCAATTACTGACGTTTAAAGATGTATCATGAACTAAAGAATACTTTAGCTTAGATATATTTTATTCAACTAGAAGGAACCCAGTATTCCTGCTACACACAGTGGTTACAAATGCAAAGGCTTGAAGACCGGGCGTGCTTAAATTAAATACAGGTGAGGAAAAGGATTACCTAAGGCTTCACTTGCAATTCGAGGACCTTTGGAATTTTCAGTGAGAGGTAAGTGTTACAATAGAGAAGTGATGCCTTCACCTGTTACAAAACGCCGGCTAGGTTGAGAAAGACAGAGATCAGCAGAAAAGCTACTGAAAACACCATGCAGATGACAGAGGCTTGAACCAGAGTGGTGAAGGAGAAAGTGGTGAAAAGTGCTAACACCCAGAATAGACAGGACAGCTCCTCACCATAATGCCAACTGAAAAACAAGCTCAGTAGCCTGAAAGGTGGAGCAGTCAGGCTTGTCGTGGGTCTAAATAAATTTAGTTCAAGAGTAAACAACGAACAGCAGTAAATAGCGGCCACAACCCACGGGCCTATGTAGGACTCCCTCCTGCTTTTGCTTTTTGTTTGATTTTGTTCTGATTTAACAAGAACAGAGGGCCTGCTAGCAGGTGCACGGAGAGACCTCACCTTCACGGCGTCCTTCAGCTCCGGCGCCAGGCTGAGCACCAGGAGGTAATGCGCGTACGCGGTGCCGAAGTCCTGGGCGCCCAGACAGTGCTCTGCGCTCTGCAAGGACCGCGACACCAGCTCGTCCCGCCCGGCGGCCCCGGAGCCATCTCCGGCGCCCCGGCGGGCCCTGAGCCGCGAGTTCGACATGACAAGGACTGTGTCTCGTAAAGGAGAGAAGACTGTCCCGCCGCTACACTCCCAGGTAACCAACCCACTAAAGTTGGAAGAGCTGCACAGGAACGCTACCCCCGCGTCGCAGGTGAGGTGCCCGCCTCTGCCAAGCGGAAGGCCCGCCCTCTCAGGGCGAGGAAGGCGGCGCACACAGAGCGGGCCGCAACGCACGCGCAGTACCTGAGGACTCCGGCCGGCGGCGCACGCGAGGACGTCAGCACGCACGACGTGAGGACGTCAGCACGCACGACGTGGGCACGTTGCAGTTCTTCCTCCATAGGATGCGTCCGCTTACGCCTAAATGCCAGACTGTGAGGGCGAATACGAACGTGTACTGTGTAGGCTCAGTCATTGCCAAGCTGCACCGACCGGTGAGCGACACTTTCGTGGTGACCTTTAAGGCGTTTTGGATCGCGATGGACCACGTCTCATAATCTCAAGACTTTTGGAAAGAATGAGGAAATAAAACCGCCTTATGTGTGGTAGAGGAAATATTTTCACGGGGTTGATTTTAAATCATTCCCACAAAATCTCGTGAGGTGGACCTTTGGGTCAGATTTGTTTTAGAGGAGGGAAAAGTGACGTCCAGAGAAGTAACTTGGTCAACCTCATGCAACCAGGTAGTGACACTGGTATGGCTTGAATACAGGTTTGTTAACCACCTGTTACAGAAAGAGTATTCCTCAAAAGTGGCCCCTAAGGTATAGATTCAAAACTTACAAAGAGAGAGTGGGAGGAAGAATTACAACTCCAGTCCTTTTCCATCATTTTCAAATGTGTTTATGCAAATATCTTAAATTATAAAAATATGAGCAGTTCCTCCAGTTCTAAAAAAATCCATGTTTCACATGTTCTTTTGCCTTCTCTTTGATCTGATTATTTGACCCACTCTTCTTCTGAGCATCTGCCTATGTAAATTTTAGTCAGTTCTTCAGGATCCAGTTCAGGAGACTGTGACTTGCCCTTCTGAATAGAAAGTTCTGAAAGGCAGGACCTATGGTTAACCACTTTAGAAACCTTTAAACCTAGCAGACTATGGGACAAAGTAAAGACATTAATGATTTTCAATGTAATATAAAGTAGGTCACCACTCCCTGGTTCTTAAGTAGACTTTCCCAATTATCCATGTAATTATTTCTTTCCCATTCTTAATTGCTACTTTCTGTAATTTGGGACTTAACCATGTGGTATTTTTCCTAAGAAGACTGAAAAGCCACCCAGGTGTGAGACCAGTGCCTGTAGTCTCAGCTCCCTGAGGAAGCAGAAGAGTCACGTGTTAGAGCCCATCCTGGACAGCTTAGCAATTTAGTGACCCAGTTTCAAGGGGGGCAGCAGGGTCTTAATTTTTTGTAAAGAGCCTGCATCCAATGTTCGAGCACAAACACACACACACACACACACACACACACACACACACACAGCAACTTATAGTCCCAGCACTCTTGGAGGCTGAGACGGATCACGACTTGAAGCCCAGCCTGGGCAATTTAGAGACTCAGTGAGACCCTGTCTAAAAAAAAAATTTAAAAAGGGCCAGAGCTGTAGCTCAATGCAAAGGCCCTGGGTTTGACCCCCAGGACTGCCAAAAAAAAAAATTTTTTTTTCACAGAAAGGCCTAATAAAGCTATTTCCCACTTTAGACATAAGATTTCTATAATCAAAATTAGATAATATATGAAAGTATTTATATGTAAGCTATACAAGCCCATTTAATGCTATTGTTACTATTATCTAGATTCAGAAATTATCTGGATCATTAAAAATTAGGTTACTTAGACATGTAAACATTTGATCAGAAGTGTATGCAACCTACATCCTTTAAGAGTCAAATGTAATTGGCTCAAACCACTTACCAGAAAGCAGAGGGAGAGCCCCTAATCCCCAGAAATTTGAGTTGGAGGGGAACTCACTAAGACTTAATTGTGGCCTGATAAACCCCTGGGTCAGTTGAATGACTTTATAAATTGTCTTCTAATTACAGGGTCTCCTTTCCCCTTTCACAAGAGTAAGATTTCTTTTGTTTTGTTTTTTTGTTTGTTTTTTTTTTTTTTTATCTCTTTGGTTCTCTGAGATAACCCAACTTTAAATTGGACATATTTTTATGAAGTGAATATAGGCTGAGAGACAGAGGAGAAACAGAGATGCCAACTTTGGTTGAAAGAAGCAGTTTTGATTGTTTCAACATATTCTGTGGTATCAGCCAGCAACCAGTGACTACGGCTAAAAAGTTGTAAGAAAGACCTGCTCATTTGAAATACTTCAGATAACTGTGTGCTGCCAGGTCTCATGCAGATAAAATGATAGAAAAAGTGCAAGCTGTCTGCACTGCTTTGTAGAATCTCGCTTAAACACACTTTACATGGGATTGCTCCCATGTTGCAAAAATGGAAACGGCAAAACATGGAACAGCTGGTCATCTTAAGAAACTGGAATAGAAAATATTTTGTTCCTTTATTGCTTCAGTCCTAATTCAGACTGAGAATTTCTTAAGTTTGCTCCTCTTTATTGCAAATTAACTTTTTTTTAGTATAATTACCTTTCAGTCCTTTTGGAAGCTCCTGTCTTTCATTACAAACAACCCAAAAGTATGCTGCAAAACAAATACAGAATGTACATCCTAGTGTTTATTATTCAAAAATGGCATGTTTTATCTTTGTTATAACTAAAAGGCCTCAGGGAAGTTTCTTTTTTCATTTTTACAACCAGTATTCAAATAACAGCTAAAATAAAAATCTGTTGGACTGAGATGAAGGTGGACCAATAAAAAGCAATATTTGAAAGATACATACAAAGCAGAATCTAGTATTCGCTTTGGCTGTGCATATACTAAAATTGGAATGATATAGAGAAGATTAGCTTGGCCCATGTGCAAGGAAGACATGCAAATTCATGAAGCATTTCATATATTTTTACAATAGACTTCTCAACACAAACCCTAAAGTCAAGGAGAGCTTGGAAAGAAGTGTTTCAAGCCCTAAAAGAAAACAACTTCCAATCCAGACTGACATAGCCCCCAAGTCATCTTTCAGACTTGATAAGGAGGGCTGGGGATATAGCTCAGTGGCATAAGCTCCTGCCTGGCAAGCGCAAGGTC
>NW_004955428.1:3246867-3277608 GCF_000276665.1 Chinchilla lanigera
ACTGAAAATCAAAGAATACAAATCAATATTCCATGTAACAGGGACCTAGAAAAAAAAGCAAGAGTAGCTATCCTAATTGCAGACAAAGCGAGTCTCAAGCCAAGACTGATCAAAAAAGACAGAGTCACTACATACTGGTTAAGCATACAATTTGATGGGAAGAAATAACTATAAACATACGCATTGAGTACTGGCACATCAAACTTTATAAATCAGACACTAATGGACATGCAAAACCAGATAAGCACCAATACAGTTATAATGGGGAACCTTGATACCCCACTGTCACACATGGAAAGATCAACTAGACAAAAAAAATCAATAAAGAAATGTCAGAGGTGAACCAAACCTTTGAATAAATGAATTTATTAGATATCTACAGAGTGTTCCACCCAACAACAGAATATTCTAAGCAACGCATAGGACTTTCTCCAAAACAGACCACATACAAATCCATAAAGCATACGTAAGTAAATGCAAAAGAACTGAAATTATCCCATGCATTTTTTCAGATTTTAGTACAATGAAACTAGAAATCAATGACAAAAGACACAACAACTTTGCAAACACATGAAAATCGAATAATACCCTCTTGAATAATCAGTGGATCATAGATGAGATTCAAGAAAGAATTAGATAGGGCCTCTCATCCGTTCGGGTGCTGGGGGTTTTTTGCTCCTCACTCAGGACCAGAGGCCAAGGTCAGCCCTACAAGATCATTTCAGGGCTCTCATGAGTAGACAGCTTTGTTTTCCTGCTTTGGACATGTGTAGTAGCTGGGGATTTGGCTTATAGCAGGCACGCTAACTCCTGAGCTGGACCAGGGCCTTAGGTAAGACCTCTTCCTCCTTGGGCCCTGATGCTGGCCTAGTTTGCTCCAGAGTAGTTCAGCCACCACAGGTAGGATGTGTGTATTTGGACACATGGTTATTTGTTCAATGCACAAGTGAGGGGTTGCATACCCCAAGCTCTCCTGCTACACCTGCCCAACTGGCCCCAGTGCACACTACAGGAAGGAGATAACCAAAGGGGACTATCATGGAAGTGGAGCACTGGAAAGAAGGGGTGTCTGAGTCCACTCACTCCAGAGGTAATCTTACCACTGTCCCTGCAGGGATTTAAGGCCAGCCAGGCAGCCATCCTGACATCTTAGCCTTCTCTTGATACAAGGTCCCATACAGGATCACACAGTGGAGTGTGGTAAAGAGCCAAGAGTGGGTGCTGGAGAAGAAAGAGCACCACAGATGGCAGGGTAAAGATGGCCAGTCTGATACCCAGTACACCAGCCACAAGCACAGACCCCATTTCTGAGCTCAGGCACCTGCCTCTGCCATGTTTTCTATGTGGGCAAGCTTACCTCACCTGCTCACAACGTAGTGTTTTTGAAAAGTTCTAAGTTCTACAATATTCTCTCTAAAAACTTTCCAAGAGTTTCTTATTTTATTCTAAAAGCAAAACAATAAACACTTTCTGTGGAAAAAAACAAGGAATCAGACAGTTCCTACAGTCAAACAATAATGCCAGTATGACATACCAGAACCTATGAGACACAATAAAAGCAATCCTCAGAGAGAAGTTTATAGTCCCAAAGGGGACTATCATGGAAGTGGAGCACTGGAAACTTCCTTAGAGGGAAGTTTATAGTGGTGAATTTCCATCATAAAAACAGGAAGTTCAAATAAATAACCTAGTGATGTACCTCGAAGCTCTAGAAAAACAAGAATAATCTAAATCCAAAAATAGTACGAGGAAGGAATTATAACTACAAGGAAGGAAATTATAAAGATCAGAGCATAAATTAGTGAAACTGAGACCTAAAACACCAATGAATTGAAGAGTTAGTTCTTTGAAGGATTAAACAAATAGACAAACCCTTAGCAGAACTTACCAAAATCAATGCAATTGATTGGGTCCAAAGACCCAAATCAATGCAATTACAAATGAAAAAGGCAAAATCACAATGGATTCTGCCAAAATCTAGAATATCATTGGTAGCTACTTTAAGAACTTGTATGCTGATAAAATGAAAAATTTAGAACTGGATAGATTTCTAGATACACATGAACTACCAAAGCTCAGCCTTGAAGATATAAAAATACTGAATAATGCAATATCAGTCAATGAAATTGAAGAAGTAATATAAAAAAAAAAAACAACCTACCAACTAAGAAAAGCCCAGGTCCTGATAGATACACTGACAAATACTGCAAGAACTTTAGGCGGGATCTAGTGCCAATAGTACTCAAACTCATGAAATCCAAGGAAAGCAGGATACCCTAAGTCATTTCTGGAAACAAGAATTACCATGATTCCAAAACAAGAAAAGGACTCAACTAAAAAAACAAAACAAAACAAAACAAAACAAAACAAAAAACACTGTAGGTCAATCTCTAATTAACATAGATTTAATGATCCTCAATAAGAGACTGACAAACAGAATGCAGCAAATCAAGATTATACACCATAACCAAGTAGGATTCATCCTAGGAATGAAGGGATAGTTTAGCATATGCAAATCAATAAATGCAGTATACCACATAAACAAATCAAGGACAAAAAGCACATGATCATCTTAATAGACACAGCATTTGACAAATGACAACATCAATTCATGATATAAACCCTGAAGAAAGAGGAATACAAGGTCTTTATCTCAATCTGATAAAAGTCATCTATGACAAACCAATGGCCAATATCAGACTAAATTGTCAAAAACTGAAATCTTTCACTGTAAAATCAGGAACAAGACAAGGATCCCCGCTATCACCACTTCTGTTCAATATAGTTCTTGAAACATTAGCTAGAGCAATTAGACAAGAGAAAGAAATAAAAGGGATACGGATAGAAAAAAAAAGTTAAATTATCATTAGTTGCTGATGACATGATCCTCTGCATAGAAAACCCCCAAGGGCTCCTAGAATTTATATCAAAATTCAATAGTGTAGAAGAATACAAAGTCAACACTCAAAAATCAGTAGTATTTTTGTATACCATTAACAAACTTTCTGAGGGAGAAATTAGGGAAACAACACCTTTGACAATAGCATCAGGAATAACCTAACCAAGGAAGTGAAAAACTCTACAATGAAAACTATAGTACTCAGAAAAAGGGAAATCAAATATGGAAAGCTACCCCCTTTTCCTGGGTAGGTAGAACCAATAGAATGAAAATGGCCATACTTCCAAAATTGTTATGCTAATTTAAAGCAGTCCCAATAAAAATACCAATAGCATTCCTCACAGAACTAGAGAAAATAATCCTAAAATTCATATGGAACCTGAAGAGACCTAGAACAGCAAAAGCAACACTGAGCAACAAGGGAAGGGCACGGGGCATCACCATACTAGACTTCAAACTGTACTAGAAACTAGTGATAAAAACAGCATGGTATTGGGGGAAAAAACAGCTTGTGGATCAATGGAACAGAATACAGAATGTAAAACCTACTCTTGCCATACCTGGCTACCTTACTTTTGACAAATGGGCCAAATCCTTTCACTGGAGGAAAGGAAACCTCTTTAACAAATGGTGCTAAGAAAATAGGCTATTCACAAGCTGAAGATTGAACCTAGACTCATATCTCTCACCATGTACTAAACTAAAATCAAAATAGATCAAAAATCTAAATATTAAAACAGAAATAATCTATTGGAAGATAAATAGGTAAAATTCTTAATGGCATAGGTGTAGGCAGTCTTCCTAAATAAAACTATGTTTGCACAAGAAATAATACCAAGAATCAATTACATCCAATTAAAAAGCTTCTGCACAGCAAAGGAAACCACAACAGAGTGAAGAAACAACCTACAGGATGAGAAAAAATTTGCCAGCTACTCCTCAGACGAGAACTAATATCTAGAATATATAAAGAACCCAAAAAACTAGTCCCCCTCTAATTTATAGACCCAGTTCAAAATAGGGCATCTGAAGTGAATAGACACTTCTCAAATGAAGCAGTACAAATGGCCAATAAGTATATTTTAAAATGTTCGAAGTCATTGGCCATTTGAGAAATTAAAACAATACTGATTCCATCTCACTCCAGAAAGAATGGCTGACATTGAGAAATCACACAATAATGAGTCTTGATGAGGCTGTGAGGAGGAAAAGGAAACTTTCTCCATTGCTGGTGGGAGTATAAACTGGTAAAGCCACCATAGAAATCCATATGGAGAGTCCTCAAACAGCTAAAACTAGAAATTCCATTTGACCCAGCTACTCCCCCCATGTACCTTCCTGAAAGAATTAGTCATCATACTACAGTGATATCTGTGTACCCATATTCATAGCAGTACAACTTATAATAGCTAAATCTTGGAAACAGTCTGTATGTCCATCAACAGATGAATGGGTAAAAAAGTGTGGTATTTATACATACAAAGTATAAACCTGAAGCATTTTTAGGTAAATGGATGCACTTTGAGACCATGATGTTATGCAAAATAAATCAGACATACAAGTTTAAATAATGCATTTTTTCTCTTGTATAAGAAACCCAAAGTGTAAATAAGGAACAAAATAAAATGCAGATATTAGGAAATAAGGAGATCTTTTTTTCAAATGGGAAAGGGAACATGATATGGAGGAAGGGAGGAGGGAAGGAAGGAAAGGCAGATTCTAATAGAGTTGACGTGAAAAAATGGAAATAGAGCTTTTGCAAATGGGGAAGGGAAGAAGAGTTGGAGAGAGCAGGGAGGGCAGGGAGGGGAATGGGCTAAAAATAAGAATTAAGATGAGTTATGTACATGTACAAACACATCTCCCCACGATAAAGGTACTGCATCATTACTGCAAATATGTCCTAGCAAAAAGAAAAAAGAAAACAATCTACAGAACTTACATTATGAGATCGAAGTAACCAAGACTCAAAGAAAAGGGAGACATTGAAGGAAATGCCAGAACTTTTAGAATGAACAACCGGTGCATCATGGCACCATTGACTAGGATATGAGTATGGGGATAAGGTGAGGATTTGAAAAGAAAAGTGACTAATGTAGCGGCTGTGTTTGAGATATCAGTGAATATCAAGTGCAGACATCCAGTGGGAGGGTAAAAGTATTTACAGAGCTCATGGGCAAAATCAGGTCTGGAAATAGATGTTTGGGTGTTTTACTTATGTTATAGGCTGAAGTTGGGGAAAAGTTTGTAAAGGTAGGAAGTGCACAAATCAAAATGTACAGTGAGGAAAAATAGCAAAGCTTCTGAACTTGTTAATGGAAGAGAGTGAGACACTGGATAAGACAGATCATTTTAAAGGACTGAGCAGTTCTAAGAAATAGTTTATAAATAAGTTTCCAGGAGGACCAGGATATCTCAAGTCTAGGCAGAACAACAGCATATAGAATGAGTAAAAGGAGTGTTGCCTAAATTATATTTTTCTCAGTAGGTTATAATTCATGTTCATGTTAATGAATTGTGTGTATACGACCCAACAACAGTGAGAATGAGAAAGTGAGAATTCTTTGGTGTTTCTCCAGGGCAGTCTTTTCATTTGCCCTATTCCTCTCCCTTCCCCAACTCTCTGTCTCTTGGCCCTGTTCCCACTTCCAAAAGATTGACCATCACACAGTGTCTCTTATATGAGAAGCCCAAAGTGTAAATAATTTAAAGAGCAAAATAAAAGAGAACAGGAAACAGGGAGACAAATCCAGATTGCACTTTTATAGGTCATCCTTAAGCAAAAGTAGCAGTCCCAAGTCACATAACAAGAAAAGATCAGTTGCTTTTTATTTGAAAGAACACGACATAGCTCACCTGTTGTGTACTGAGCAGGCTCTCAGCATCCCTTCTTGACACCTCTGCACAATGTCTGATGGTCCAACCCGTAAGCCCCAAGTGTGGCACAAAAGAAGAATCAGAGGTTGGTGCTCCAGCGGAATGTTATAAAATCAGACCTTGACTTAAGCAACTCCAATAGTTTCTGTGGTGGGTCTGTTTACTGGCTGAAAGGCAATTATTCAAAAATGACCCTTTGGCTATTGGTCAATCGAAGGATGATAAAATTACTCTTCAATTGATGACAAGCAAAAAATAGTCTGATCTGTAGTGCATGATGGTATACTTTCCTATGTGTGTATGAATGTTTCTGGTAAGTATTTTAAAATAAACCTTTGGATGACAGCAAAGATTGCCATTTGTCACCATTTTCTTTCTCTGCTCCTAGCTCCTCCCCTCACGACTTCCAGTTGGTCTTTTAAAGCACTGCCTGCACGATCCCTTTCAGACTTCAGTACAGTCAGATTTCCCCTCCTTCAAACCTCTCAACATCCCAACTTCCTACAGGGTGATAGGCAAGCATGAAAGAATGTTTATAATCAGGCACCACTATATCTTTATGATTTCTTGGCAGCCATTGGTAAGGAACCAAAAACATCCAAGGTGCCACAATTTCTCACACTTGCTGATTTTGCTCTATGAGTCATAGCATCCTTTGTTGTGCGGTATGGTCCAGGTGTGACACTTCAACCCCTCTGTCATCTCCATCTGCAAATGCACACCTGAGAATGGGAAATGGAGCATAGTGTCGACTTTTGAAGCCCTGGAAGTAAAAGTAAGTTTATTATAAATCAATAAGGAGTAAGTATGAACTATGAAATATTGCCAGAAGCTCAAAATTTAACCTTAGCATCAGAATTTGGACGACATTCCTCTATAATCTGTAGTGAAGTGTCCAGTATTTATTGTATGATGCCACAATAGTGATACAGGAGGCGGGGCATGGCAAAGCTGGCTGGAGAAATAAACAGGACCTGTAAATTATGAGACCCCAGTGCAGCACTGGCTGGAGAAGCGGGCAGGACCTGTGAATTTCAACATTTCAGGGTGGCACTAAATAATTCTCAGAAATTTCCGGAGAGCTCCCATGAGATGTGGACAGCATAAAAGAGGTGCGACACCAGGAGAAGCTTGTCATCATGACTCTTCCCCACAGCCCACACTGGGTGTCCTGGCCCAGCATGGACTTTTGTTATTACTTTTGATCTTTTCTCTCTCTGTTTGACCTAAGTTTGCTCTGCAGAGCTAGTCCTTATCTTACCATTTCATCCCTCCTTTAAAAATAAACTTTTGGCACCATTTTTGGTTTATCTCATCCAATTCTTTGTTCAAGACAAGGACCTGGAATACTTTTGTTTGGCAAACCATTTCTAAAGGAACTACCCGGTAGCATCATGTGTTTTCAAATCAGTATATGACATTCTATCTCATTTATTTTAATGATAGCTCAGTATTTCACAGAAAGTGAGTGTTCTATAATTTAAGGACACCTACATTTTCTCCCTGGCCCCCTGCCTCAGTTGATGGACTTTCATTCTATGTAGAAATTTTCTAGTTAGAAATATCATGGAAATTAATAAAATTTTAAAGAGATATGGGACATACGTAAAAATATTTCTTTGGAACAGAGCTGAAAAAGTAAAATTATTGAATCAAAGCCTATGCCATTTAAAATCTTAACTGATACTGACAGTATGCCTTCCAAAATAATTCACCTATCAACACTTCCATCGACAACTGGTGCAGTTTCGTACACACCCCCAACATTTAAAGTTAACAGTTTCCATTCTCGCTAACCTGATGGATGAAAGACAATATCTCATTCTCATCCAAATGTCTCTCTGAGTAAGGAGGCTGAATCCTTTTTGAAATGTTTATTGGTCCTTGAGATTACTTTTGAATTTGTCTTCTACCTTTTCATGTTACAAATACATTTATATAATCATGCATCATTTTCACTAGATCAAAGCTGTTGCATTTTTATGTATGGTTTCTGTTCTTTTGTTTCCACTTATGCCACAAGTTATGACAGCAATGAAAGAATAACATGAAAGGGAAGATATTTCGTATTTAGACTATTGAATATGGCTTAGGAGGTCATGAAGTAGAATGAATTGCTCTGCCTTTACTGAAGGCCGGTAGCTTATCGAAGAACGGTGGGCGTGTTTTTGATGCTATTCTCCCCTCATACATACACCCCAGCTTGGTATCAGGGCTTGAACCCAGAGCCTTCTGAGCTACATCACCAAACCCTTTCACCGTTTTGTTGTTGTTGGGGTTTTTTGTTTGTTGTTATTTTTGTTTTTGTTTTTTGTTTGGGGTTTTTTTTTTTTTTTAGACAGAGTCTCGCTAAGTCACTAACTTCCCCAGGCTCGGTTCGAATTTGCAGTCCTCCTGCTTCATCCTACCAGAGTGCTGAATTACAGGTGTGCGCCATCACTCCTGCTTTTGTGATAGTCTTACTGATATGATCTGGCTGAGACCACAGAGAACCAGACCAGACCTTCTGACACGAGAGAAGTCTTTATTGGCGGGGAGAGCGACATGGTGGGCTGCCTTGCGGACTAGGACAGCCCTGAGCTGAGCAAAGCTTGGGATTTTTAAGCTGTCCTTTTTTGGGAGGGTGTCTGTGGGCCAGGACATTTTCTGGGAGAGGCTGTCCGTGGGCCAGAGAGCGGCGTGGGCTATTCGTGGGTCAGAACAGCCCGAGCAGAGGGTGTCGTTCGTCAGAGTTGAATATCTGGTTCTGCCAAGGCGGATGAGGGTGAGTCTGACTTTTGCCAAGGGGAACTGGAGGGGAACAAGTGAAGAGGAAGTTTTTATTAACTCCTCAAAAAAAAAAGCTTAAATCTCCCACGAGGGGGATTGCCTTGTGACTTATCACCTAACACCTGCTTTGTATTTGCCTTAAAGCAGGGACAATTCAGAGCCTCCAGGCTAACCCACTCAGTTGCATCCTATATAACCTCATTAAACAACCTTTAAAGTAGTAATTCTACTTTACCCCACTAGGGGGTAATGTCGAGCTGAAGACCATGCCCTGTGAGTAAACCTCACGCTCACAATGTATTCTGGTTAAAGTTTCCCTACTCTGGTCAAAACTAAAAAGACACATGCCCCGTCTTCCTAGAGACATCAGGACAAGTGGACAGAGCTTCCTATTCAACAGAAACAGAAATGTCATTGTCAAGAGGAGCTTGCCCACAGCACCTGCTCAGGACAGCACTCCCTGTGGACTGTATGCTTTATTGTCACCAACACAGGACACCAAAGGAGGAGAGGGGAAAGAGGCAGTGGAAGAGAGAGGGTGCCCTTCATGCCACAAACATTGCCTAACATCACATATTGCCACAGGAGTTGATTTCTGCTTACAAGGTCATTTTTTCTTAGGTTCATGTCCTTCAACTGACATATTTCCTAGGGTCCTCCCAAAGCCACATTTCTGGCAGAACAGGCTGTCTCTTGGATCACAGAGCCCTTCTGCATGCACAGCCATGTCACTGTCCTGTCAGAGTGCTGGCCAGGGCCCACGCGACTCCCTGGAGGCCAGCGAGACGGCCGCAGAAACGGTGTGGCAAGGCCAGCTTTTCTCTGCATCCCTCAGAGTTGTGCGCACAAGCATGACCCCAGGCAGGTCACCCTCTAACCTTCGGATGATCTCGCACCCCTCCCAGGGCACTCAGCTGGGCAGCACACCTTATTTCCTCTGTGAAGAAGGTGGCCTCAGTTGCTCTTTGGAAAGCTCTCTTAAACTAGTCAAGGTCTGATTGTTTGTTTGTTTTTTGGTTTTTCTCCGGTACCGGGAACCGAACTCACGACCTTGCACTTGCCAGGCAGGTGCTTTTGCCACTGAGCTAAATCCCCAGCCCATAGTCAAGGTCTGAATGAAGAACCAAGAACCTAGGCCCAAAAGGTCCAAATTAAATGAAGCCCTCCTTGAAGGATTCAAGGGCACTGCTTTTAAAATAGGAAAGCCTGGACCTTGTCAGAGGGATGAATGCATGCGGGCTTCCCTGTGAAAACTCAAGATAGCACTACCAGAAAGTAAAGGGTGGTCAGTTTTCACATTGAGAGAGAGAGAATATGAGTGAGAGAAGGATACAATGAGCTCGCTGAGTACAACAGTGAAGCAAGATTTCACCTACGTCAAGAGTAAAGAAACAGCGGGGTGTAGTGGGACATACCTGTAATCCCAACCATTTGGGAGCCTGAAACAGGAAGCCTGCCATGAGTTTGAGCCTGAGCTACATGGCAAATCTCTGTCTCAAAAAAAAAACAAAACAAAAAAGAGAAAAGGAAGGAGCCAGGTGTGATGGTACATACCTGATATCTCAGCACCCTGAGAGGTTGAGGCAAGAGGATTGCAAATTCAAGCCCAGCTTGGGCAACTTAATGCTTTAAAATTAAAAATAAAGGCAGACTGTGGGTATATTTAGATGTGAAGGTCCTGGGTTCAATCCCCAGTACTTTAAGAGAAAGAAAAAGAAGACTAGCGCCCTTGGGAGGTGTCTGAATGGCACCTTTGGCAGTGACAGTCCCAAGTGCTAGAGAAGCAAGGGGTGGTGCTAGCCGAGTCAGCTCCCGTACCAACTTATTTCCTAAGGCTCTCTCTTCCTGTGTATAGAGAGAGCTCACAGGAATGGGAAGGGAGATCATGGTCCAGTTCAAAGCCTATAACCTGAGAACTTGAAAGAAAATAACGGAGTAGATGTGTGGCAAAGAAGTCTGCAAAGCAGAGCACAGATTTTTGGAGCCCTCTCCAAGAGGAAGGAGATTCTCTCCCAATACAGATTCTGTCCGGTCTTTATAAATTGGCTCCCAACTCTGGCTTCTTTCTCCCTTCCGCACTGGTGGAGCCGCTATTGCAACTAGAGTCAGTCAGAAAGCAAGCCTGAGGTTTTAGTGATTCCTGTCAAGAGGAATTTCAATAAAGCACTTAGTGATGCTAAGTTGTAGAAAGACTCTACCCTGGTTACCTATTCTCTACTCTCTCTATATATATATTTTTATTGATATATGTTTGTAATACATGATATTTACATTTGTTTGGGGGGAAATCCACACATGTATAACATATCTTGGTAATTTTTGATTCCTGTGTCCCTCTAAATTCCCTCTTCCCCCTCCCCCAACTCCTTTCCCCAGCTTCAAAAAGTCTACCTTTATTTTACTCCTTATGCATATGTTCAAAAACCATGTGGTATCTAACTTTCTGTCTGACTTATTTCACTTAACGTTGTGATCCCGAAATCCATTGATTTTTTTCTCAACATGATGTGAATTCATTCTTCTACAGTGCATAGTGTTCCACTGTGTATATATACCATGTTCTTTTGTCCATTGCCCGTTACTACTGATTTATAGAATAGCCTGCAATATCAGCAATCAGTGCAATGTTTGGTATCAGCACTATCCACAGGTATGGCCCACTGGCATCAGGCCTTGGGCCCACCTTCAGTGGGCCTCTTTGTCCACCCCCTGACCATACTGCTCCACATACACCACCTCTGAAGCTCCCAGGAGGCCATGGCCAGGGAGCTGTGCTACCACCCCCGTCAGGCCACAGTCTAGTACTAAACACCCATTATTCCTTCTTACACAGCGCTGAACTCTTTTTGGGCCTGCTCAGGTGTCTCCCCAACAGCCCAAGAGCAGACCCACATCTCCTAGACATGAGCACCTAAGAGTGCCTGGGAGGTTCCCCATGGGAGGGTTGTACAGTTCATAAACTGGGGTGTCCCCTCCCACATGCACAGACCACCGTGAAATATGGAATGACTAGGACAGTCCCTGCAAGACAAAAGGGTGGGAAGAGTATGAAATGTACTATGGGACAAGACCAGGGGAAAATCCAGGCAGTAGAATTAAACCCAAAGACGGTCCAGATATTGAAATTATCAGATACAGACTTTGGTTTTTTTGTTGTTTTTTTTTTTTTGGTTTTTGGTTTTTCTCCGGTACCGGGAACCGAACTCACGACCTTGCCAGGCAGGCACTTTGACGCTGAGCTAAATCCCCAGCCCCCAGATACAGACTTTGAAAAGATTCTATTCAATTTAACAAAAATGAATAAGATGAATTTATGAGAGAAATGGAACACGAATTGAATTAAAGTGTCATAACAGATAAAAACAACTGAAGTTAACCTCAATAGATGAGTTGTACAAGCTAGACATAACCAGAAAATGATGTTAATGAACTAAAAATAGGTTAAAACAAAAGGTCCAAACACAAGCAAGGGAAGAGAAATGGAATAGAAGACACAGAAAATAGTATAAAATAAATATGTAACTTATGGTAAAGGTCTAAAATACAGAAAACACAGAAAAATAGCATAGAATAAATATGAGACTTAGAGAAAAGATCTAAAATACAGAAAATAGTATAAAACAATTGTGAGACTTAGGAAAAAAGGTGCACAATATAAGACTCCCAGTAGAAGAGGGGAAAGACAATGGACAGAAGCAATACTTGAGTAGAAAACAGCAGAGAATTTTATAAATTGACCAAAAACATCAGGTTGCAGAAGTACAGATCGTCCCAAGTAGGACAGATATGAGACAAACTACATCTAGATATTACACCTTTGTTGAAAATTCATTATGTAAACCAAATCTTAAAAGTTTTTTGTGGGAATTACTTTTCAAAGAACAACAAAAAGATTAATAGTCACTGCTACAGAATTGATGGAAGCCAGGGGCTGGGGATTTAGCTCAGCGGCAAAGCGCCTGCCTGGCAAGCACAAGGTCTTGAGTTTGGTTCCCGGTACCAGAGAAAAACCAAAAAAAAAAGAATTGATGGAAGCCCAAAGATAGCAGAATGAAAATGTTAAAATAACAAAAGATGATAACTAACAAACTAAAATTCCATATTTGGTGAAAATATCCTTCACAAATGAAGATGGAAACATAAAATAATGATTTTTTTAGACAAAACAATCAAGATATTACCAACAAACATACACTAAAATATATATTAAAGGGAAATTCCTTAAGCGGAAGGAAAGTGATCCTAAATTAGGAAACATAAAAATGCAACAAGATACACAAACACTGGTGAGGGTAAATATGTGAGCAAATCTAAAGATACTGACTTTCCAGACCAATTACAACACTGTCTTGGGGTTGGTAGAACTGAATACATGGCAATAATAGTACAAAAATGCCAGAGGGGTCAATGGAGTTCAAGTGTTCTAAAGAAACTGTGTACTCTGAAAAGTGGCAAAAGCACTATGATTATTCAACTTTAAACATTAAATGTACATGTTATGAACTCTATAAAAGAAAATACAAAGACTAATAAAAGAATAGTAAAATAATGTGCAGCAAGTTAACAGAAAGGGCAAATGAATAATAACATTAATAGTAGAACTTTATTAATCTAAAAGAAGAAACTAAAAACAAATACATAGAATAGAAAATGAATCATTAAATGTTGTATTTCAGTCTAAATATGTCCCTAGTTACAGTGACTGTTGTCAGGCTACACCCCGAGTAGTGACCGAGACCACCAGGACAGGCAGGATTGAAGCAAACAGAGATATCTTCATTTCAGACTGACCAAGGGCGAAAGAGCAGTTGGCCCCAAACAAAGGAAGGGGGGCCTACGTTATAGATTATTTTAGGTAAGGGAGGGGGAAATTCCACTGAGGGAGGTGGAAAGTTTAAGTTCTCAGGGGTGAGTGGTGGGTCTGGTGCCTCTCTGGGAGGGAAGTGAAGGAGGACATCAGCATGTTGTACATTTACAGCGTGGCATTCTGTAGACTTACAAGGTTTCCGGAAAGCCTGAGAACTGGGCCTGGGAACCATCCTGAGAAACAGATTTATTTTAGTCTCTCGAGCTGAGTGAGGGGGTTTCTGTCTGAACAGATCGGCTGTCTGTTGGAGTTTTTCTCTTTAAGTTGGGCGGGGTATAAGGTGAGGGACCTAACAACTGTAAATAGACTAAGCACTCAAAAGACTAAGATTTTAAACTATAAACAAATCTCGCTCTATGTGCCTCATAAAAGTTGTATCTCAAATAGATGGGCCCAGCTTTGGTGGAAGTTATACCGTGTAAATAAACAGACAGATGTTGCTGTGGCTATAACAATATACTGTACTTCAGGTAAAGCAAAAAGCGCAGCTACTGATAAAGAAGTATTTTCACAATATTAAGAGGGATAGTCCTTCAGGATTTACAACAACTTAAAATTTATGAAAGAAATTTAAAAAAAAAAAGAAAAATAAGAAAAAGAAAAATAGCCTCATGTAAAAAGTGAAAATTGTCAGAATTAAAGGCAACTTTGAAAAATCTATAATCATAGGGAAATATGTGTAGAATTTCCCTCAATTACTAATAGGACAATTAGGAAACAATGGCAGCAAGAAACAGGAAACTTCAGAGTCATTATGGAAAAGCTTGATCTAGCTGGCTTGTGCAAAACATCTCCTCCAACACCTGAAAATATATTAAATATTTTTCTTCTAAAGCAGGCCAAAGGCCGGAGTGACCTCTTTTGTCACTTCTCTTTGATGTTATACTGAAGGTCCTAGCTGGGCCAATAAACAAGGAAAATAAAAATATAAAAATATTAAAAATATTAAAAATGTAAAAATAAAAAGGAAGCAATAAAATGTCATTATTTGTACATGATGTAATGATGTATACCAAAAATTATCCAAAACTATGAGAATTAATAAGTGATTTTATAGGATTGCTGGATAAAATCAATATTTTAAAAATTAAGTTTTAGTCTTACATTCTAGCAGCTAACAAATGCAAAACAAAATTTAAAAGTCATACTGCTTACAATAACATATAAAAATCTCATATTAAATTCAACAAAATATGTGTTATGACCTCTACAATGGTCATTATAAAATATTATTGAAGGAAAGTAAACTTAAATTAATGGAGGCAGATATTATATTCATAAACTGAATGACTGAGTATCATAATGCCATCCAATTCCCCCCAGATCCGTCTGTGGATGAAATCACAACTAAATTTCTAGTATTTGTTCATTTTGTTTTGTTTAGTGGAATGTAGCCTGGTTCTAAAATTAATGGGAAATGCAGAAGGTCTAGAATAGATGAGGCAATCTTAAATAACAGGGTTATACAACTACTAAACACAAAATCTTATTTTAAAGTTATAAAGATTCAGACAATATGGAACTAACAAAGGTCAGACAAATACAGTAGAGGGCTGGAATAGGGAAAAAAAGATCACAGACAGATTTATTCATGAAACATTTATTTACAATGAAGCTCACAATCAAGAACACTGGGGAAAACATGATCTCAATAAATGGCTTGGCAGGCAGACATGGTTGCACACAGCTGTAAGCCCAGTACTTGGGAGACTGAGGCAAGAAGATCGCCAAGAGTTCAAGGCCAACCTGGGCTACATAGTGAGTTCAAGGACAGCCTGAACTACACAGTGAGACCCTGTCTCACAAACCAGACAAATAAAATGATGCTCATCCATCTATATTTTAAAACTCAAGGTTTTTCTGACCCTTTCTTTGAGGTCAGTTCTGGTGATACTTATTTAGCAACTTCAAGAAGAAATCCCAAGGGATTCTTTAAACTTAGGCACAGTTGCCACACTGCCATGGCCTCCCCCTCCCTGCCCTCCCAGCAGAGATTCAGAAAGAGATGGCTGGCCCTCGGGCTCTAGGAGACGTGCTGGTACAGCCAGAACTCGTGGAGGTCAGACAGTTCCACTGGCAAGGTCAGGTGGCCCCAGAGGCTGCAGGATAACTGCCAGAGAAAACCCAGACCTTCTGAAAGTTTCTGGAAGGACAGGATGAGGCACCAGTATCCCTCTAAATCTCCTTAACACTTGAATCCTCCTGGACTGTAGGTCCTGATGGCCCACTACTGAAGCTTTCACTGCAAGCGGTTGTAGCAGTGCACACTTGTAATCCCAGCACTCGGGAGTCTGAGGCAGGAGGATTTGGAGTTTAAGGCCATCCTGGACTACATAGTGAGATCCCATCTCAGAAAATGTAAATAAAGCCTTCACTGGTCACTAGTCATTTACCTTGTGTTCCCCTCCTCCGTGGCCTTGTTTCCATCCGTAGCTACAGCAAAATGACTCGTACTGGATATGGCCTTATCTTTTACCTAAGGAAGTAGCCAAGTTCCATTTAGGGCTTTTATGCTGTGTGATGAAAGCTATGATTTCTATTTCCTTTGCCTTTGTTTTTGCTTTTGTTTTGCACTGCTGAGGTTTGATACCACAGCTTTTGCCCTGAACTACATTTCAGCTCATTTTTTTTTTTTTTTTAATTTCTTTGGAGACGGAGTCTCACTAAGTTGCTGAACTTTCCAGGATGTATTCAATTGGCAGTCCTGCTGTTTCTCACCCTCTCAGCGTACTGCGATTACAGGCACACACCGCCACAGCCAAGGTTTCTAATTCTTATAACAATCGTGCAAGGCAAGTGTTCATTATTCCTACTTAAACAAAGAAGGGACTTGCCCAAATTCACGTACTGTAGTAATACTAGGACTCAAATTCAAGCCTTTCTGTTTGCCCAAGACCTTCCTACTGTAATGTATCAATTTGTTGGACCAGGCTGTGCAAGTTGCTGACCTCAGGCCCTTTGACTGTGTTGGAAAAGGTCATATTCACATTCTCTAAAGGCAAGAGAAGGCTGCAGCCATGTGGTGCTAAATCTCACTCAGAATTCAAAGACAATAAACTGCCAACCTTAGAGATAAGACAGTTGTCTCTCTCAAGCAAGATTGACTGCTTTCAATGTCTTTGTTCTATGGCCTTCTCTACTTCTCATGGCCTGCTTATTTTCACGGGCTTTTGCATCAGATGTGCCCTCCACTTCCAGCACTCCTCTGAATTGTTAAGGACCCAATAAATGCAGACAGTCCAAAGAAGTCTTTGTCTTAGCTCCAAGAGAGTTCTGACCTTCCTGGACTCCCACAAACTGTACTGTGTCTTGTCTTTATTTAATCCTTTCCCATATACTCATCTCCAAGATCAGGAGCCTGATCAGCTTGTAATACCAGCTCCCATGTCATTGACAGGCCACTGCCAAGACCCCAGTCTGAGAATCACAGGGATTTGCCTGGTCTCAAAAAGAAGGTAGTGCTTGCCCATTGTAGACCCCCATGCTGTCCAGTTCTGAGCTCTAGCAATCCTCGCCCACAGGAGAAGGGGCGCCATGGGCACACCGGCTCTGTCACTGGAAGGCAAAGGCACCGGAGTGCTCAGTAACACAGAGTGCTGCTTGATCATTTCCTTCTTATAACCAGTCTCTTTAGATCAGTTCCACACCGTGGTCACCAGTTGATTTACAAGTACCTAATTAAACTTTTACCAACATCCATTTCAAAAAAATTCCTGGAAATATTTTTGCACCTGATAGTATAATTACTGTTCCCAGGTTCTCCCCTCCTTCCTTGCTGGTAGCTCCTGCTCGGCCTCCTTGGCTGTCTCCTGACCTCTGGTATTGCCCTTTTCCTGTCTCCCCTGCCCTCATTATAATTCCATGAAACCAAATGGACTGCTTCATACAGCGATCTAGAACAGTGATTGAAGCATAATCAGTATTGAAAATATTTCTTATATAAGACCCAGAAGATCTAAAAACATCATATCACAGCGATATATGTGCACCTGTGTTCATAGCAGCACAATTTGTAATTGCTAAATTGTGGAAGTAACCCAAATGTCCATCCACTGAGGATCAGATAAACAAATTGTGGTACTTTTATATAATGGAATATTACTCAGCTATAAAGAAAGATAAACTCAAGGCCTTTATAGGTAAATGGTCACAACTAGAGACCATACTCATAAGTGAAATAAATCAGACTTGCATGTGCAAGCACCACATTGTTTCACTAGTGTAAAACTTTAAAGAGTTAATTTAACCTAGAAGGAATGATAGACATTGTGAAATGATAGGAAAACACTCAAAGGTAAAGGGCAATTGGAATGTGGGAAAAGTGAAGGGAAAGAAGGAGAAATTTTGTATGTATGTATGTATTCTATGGCCTTCAATACTTCTCATGGCCATGCACAGGATAGTTAACATAGTTGTTCTACTGTCTTCCATTTCTTTGCTGAAAGAAACTGTCAGTAAGTCCTTGATTGATCAATATTGAATGTCTCTATCTGTTTTTATGAGAAATCACTTTGAAGATATCAATATGTAGTACAACAAGCATTGTTAATTTCCTACCACTTTGTTTGTAACTCTGTACTGTCTGTACTGTTCTTTTGCTATTTTGTAAAAGGTTGTCTGTCTGTTAATGTTTTCCTTTTATTTTTTAAATAAATAAATAAATTAAATAACAAAAAATAAAATAAAACATATATTGAGCTCCTATGTGTATAAATTACTATCTTAAAGGTTGAAACACGTATTAAAACAGAGTCAGTCCAGCCTCGGAGGATGACCTGTGTTTCTTGGAGCCTTGCAAAAGAGCAGGCTGGGTGAGGGGCTCCTCTAAATTCCTATCCCAGGAGCATGATGGAGTATTATGTGTTTTTAGGCCCAGAACACATAAAAAACGTCATAAGCATCTTCTCTCATCCTTTCTCCAGCTTCTACAGATTACATTCTCATCTCCCAAGATAACTCTGTGGACAGAAAATGTACTGCTTGACTTCCTTCTTTCTTTCTTTCTTTCTTTCTTTCTTTCTTTCTTTCTTTCTTTCTTTCTTTCTTTCCTTCTTTCTCTCTTTCTCTTTCTTTCTCTCTCTCTTTCTTTCTTTCTTTCTTTCTGTTCGTTTCATTAGTTGAATTTTCACTAGATGAGGTAAGTTTAAATTCTCAAAAAGTGCAGCTATATAACTTTTGTGGAACTGAGAACATGTCATTTACAGAGCAGGGGATCACTGTGGATAAACTTGGATCTTGGACACCCAGAGTGTAAGAAATTGTACTAGGAAGGGGATCTTTTCTTCTACTTTCATTGGCCTACAGTTTTGTTTTTTGTTTGTTTTGTTTTGATTTGTTTCCCTTGCATTCTAGAGCACTGGTAGAAAAACTCTGCAGTAATATATTGCTCTGTATTATCAAGTCTAAGTTCCCATTTCTAGATCAGCTCCTGATAAACTATGAAAAAGTATCCTTTTTACTGGTGGAAGTTTGGGTTAGTACTTTAAAGCCTGGCAAAATTGAAAGACATATCACTTAATTGATTATAGTTAAGGCCATATATGACAAAGAACACAAGCCACAGATATGGATTCCAAAACAATTTTTGAAATCAAGTGAAACAACATACTGGAGAGGGCTGAAACCAAGGATCACTAAAATATGTAGTCACTGACAATTATCAAAGGCATACTACAGCAAGTGGATCTAAATAAAGGAGCACTTAGTTGACTTGCTGAATGGCTCCAGTCAAGATGCTTATCCATAGAAATTTGTTCATTTAAAATAGCTTTTGTGCTCTTGTGTGCCAGTCAAGGGCAGGGACCAGAGGCGCAATGATGTAGCATTCTGGCCTTAAAGATCTCACAGTCTACTAGAGGATACACATTCATAAAGAAATATTTGCCAAACAGTGAAGAAGTACGATGGTGGGGACAGGTATATAGAATCTGGAATCAGTGAAAAGGTATCTGACATCCATGAGGCCAGCATGGGGGGAATGAATTGTGGGAGGTGATATATCCTCTGAATCTCAGGGGTAAACAGCATACACAGTGAATGAACACAGGCAAGAGAGAACATTCAGGAGAGAAATCAGCCTGACATTGTTAGGGCATAAAAATAAATGTAACTTTTGCTCCTTAATGTTTATTTAACTTTGAGTTATGGTGACTTACATAATTCAGAAGTTTTAAGTTTCAATCTAGTAAAATATATCAATAGTTTCTCTTCTTTCTTTCATTAATTTTGTCTTACTCTAGCTCAATTTCCCTATTCCAGGTTGATAAAAATAATCTTTTATATTTTTCTAGTACCCTTATTGGAGTTTTAAATGTAATTTTGTGAATAATATTAAAAGGAAATTTCCTTCATTGGGCAAAATGACATTTAAGAGGCAGAGGGAGGAAAAGGAAGGGCATGAAAAAGAACTAAGCCGTGTAATGCACGTGAGCCCACTCCCCATGCTGGAAATAATCGTTCTGTGCTGCAAACATATACTCATGGGAACCAAAATTTAAAAAAAAAAAAAAATTGAAAGAAGTGGAAAGTAGCTAAATTGTACAGAGCCACAAAAGATAAAGATTGTTCACATGTTGTTCTGGTTGTGCTGACAATTAATTCAAGGACTGATTTATCATTTTAAGCTTATTTTTTATTCACACATAGTAAAAAGAAGCTGCTTTGGTATATAGTTCTATGAGTTTTGTACTCTTGATCTCTTGGTGAGGAAAGTTTCCAGAGTCAAGGCCGATTCCACGTAGCCCACGGGGGTGGAAAGACTGCATGCAAGAGACTGTCGTCCCCACCTGCCCACGTCAGCTGCACCAGGGTAACAACTCTGCTTGGTGAGATCATAACTCCGGTACTTCTAGGCTTTGATCCTTATGCCTTGTCCTTATAGAGCCATGCATATGCAAGTAATCACACTGTAGAAAAGGCACGGGCAAAAATGAAGCTCTGAATTCCAACTTTGATAGATAGATGGCTGAATCTCCCAAAACAAATGCAGGAGTTTCAAAACCAAATTATTATAAGAAAAAGAAATAGCAATAAAGAAACTCAATGGACTTAGATAAATTTTTTTTTTCCGGTACCGGGAACCGAACTCACGACCTTGCACTTGCCAGGCAGGCACTGTGCTGCTGAGCTAAATCCCCAGCCCTGGACTTAGATTAATTTAAGTAATAAACAAAATTATGTAAAAAGCCCAAAATACAGGTCAGATAGAGAACTAGTAACTCACTGCATAAATACAGAGATTCCTGAAAATACAACGAATATATTTACCAGCAGTTAAAGGTCGATAAATACTCTGCCGTGCATAATTTTCTGTAACACTGTGGCAAGCGTTTTGTCACATTCTGTCACAAAGATTTTCTTTACCTTTTCCTCAAACATAATCTCAAGAACAGCAGGCAACTGTGACGTTTGCTTGATGGTTCAGGTGCTGAAAAGGACAGTTCTTTCAGGAAGAGGCAGTCACAGTCCTCGGTTTAAGTTTAGAAATCTCCTAATACATATGTACTGTATGTATAATAAAATAGTGCTGAGTTTTCTGGGTACTGTTTTCTCTGGCAGGTATGTCTAACACAGATGGTGTTTCTCGGTTTATTATGACTTTCCTTCTTTTCTTGCACCGCTTACCATCTTTTTTATCTTGGAACATTGCTGAGTTTGGCCCTTCTGCAATCTGAAGGGCCCATTCCTGGATCACCAAGGGGGGCGCGGGGCTCTGAGCCAAGTTCCAGGAGCAGACTGCCTGTGGGTTCCCACCTGGCTGGCATCACATCCTTGGGAACTGTGGTGCCACAGAATACTTCCTCTGCCTCTACAGGTGATGGAGGCAGGAGGAGTGCCTGGAGAGGTAGAGCCAGGGCAGCATCATGTCAGGACTCGGTGCCCAGCACAGAGCCAGGGAGCCCGCACATCTGCCGGGATCACCTCGTGTCCCAGCCTCTCTGCAACCCTCCCAGGTGGTGGTAGGCATCCCCTTCTACCTGGAATCGCACCTCCAGCCTAGCAGCAAGTCCTACTCCAGCTTCTTTCCTCCGCTCAGAATTTGAATCCTCTCCTTGAGCTGCCTTACCTGTTCTGGTGTTTTGCACTAAAGAGCACATGAATGATATTTCTGAGTTTTGTACATATTGTTGAATCATTATTCTCTTTTCTCTATATCATCTCTTTGATTGGCTTTGTTTTCTTGCCCACTGTTCCCTGGTGCCCCTAGGATGTTGATAAATGGATGGAAGTAACTTTATTTCTGATCCAGAGCTCCTTTCCTTAGGTGTCACATGAAATTTTTCTTTACTCTTTAGATTTCCTTATCCTGAGCTCACGCAGTGGATCTCACAGTAACGAGCCTGAAAGATGACTCTCCATGCAGCACATCTCCACAGTTCTCTTGCCACACCAGTCACCCCACTCCTGGAACAGGGAAAGCTGCTCTGAAGCTGCATTTTCCCCTAAGGACTGTGGGAATGCAGAGCAAAAGGAGGATGTGAGTCTGCTGTGGGTTAAGCTGTTCTTGGAAGCCATTCTGCCTCTACCTGAAACTACTAGAAGAAAACAGAGGAAATGCTTCAAGACACCACAATAGGGAATGATTTTTTGGATATGACCCAAAAAACACAGACAATAAGAGCAAAAATAGACAAACTGGATAACAACAAACTAAAAAACTTCTGCGCAACAAAGGAAATGATCTACTGAATGAAGAGAGAGCCTACAGAAAGGAGAAAATATTTGCAAATTATTTATCAAAGGGTTTACATCCAGAATACACAAGAAGTCAAAAAAAATTTAAAAGACCAAAAAAGTAATCTAATTTTAAAATGGACAAATGAGCTGGACTTCCTCAAAAGAAGAAACACAAATAACCAATACATTGAAAAATGCTCAAACTGTTAAAGGTAATGATTTCTTTTCTTTATTCTGCCCTGGTCCATCCTACTATAGATGAAATTAAATTCATCTTTTCTCCTGATGTCTGAGCCTCATCTCCCCCAGAAACACAGGATCAATAGCAGATCACAAGAAGGCTGCAAGGTTTCTTCAGAGCAGGGCCCCACTGACTCTGACACACTGCTGGAAATCAGTGCACACACCCAGATCAGCCAAGGAAGCCTTCCGGTGTCACCTCAGTTCATCTTTGCTCCTTCCCCCAGTGTCTGTCACGTTTGCACTTGGGCTGCAATCCTTCACCTTTCACCAAGTCCTCCCTTCCAGGCTGCGTGCCCTACCCCACAATTTCCATTTGTCAGGGAGAAGGAAAGGAGGGATGATGGAAGGAGGGTGCCCTAAAACAGGTCTGTGACCTCTAACTTGGCAATGAGTTCTCATCTGAACACAGTAGGAGCTCCAGGCTGACTCTCAGCTGGAATGTCCCCACTTCACCCTCCTGTTGCTCCTGGTTGTTCTCAATAAAGAGGTCGGATCCAGCCATGTTTCACCTACTTAATAACTGTCCCAAATTAGGCCACAGAATCAAGAACTCATAGGATCTCAGGGTATGAAAGGACCTTTCACATCTTTAATGAAACTCTTAGTTGGGGCTTTTGGTTTCCTCCAACAACATGCAAAGTGGTCATCAAACTGCATTAATAAAGAATATAATTATAACAATCATTTATTATCCCACTCTAGTTATTGTGCTAAGCTCTCTACTAGCACTCTCTAATTGTATCCTCAATATGGCCCATTTTAGAGACAAGAAAACAAAGCTTTAAAAGGTTAAAGAAGTTTCTGAGGTTACAAAGATAATAAATGGAGACTCAAGTCAGCATCTTCCTGACAATAAAGCTAACGCTCTGAATTAATATTCCACCAGACTGCCTAACATGTAACTCCTGCAGTGATAAAGAATGAGTAACTCAGAATAGCGTCACATCCACCTGCACACAACATGGACTACTGGGCCCTTTATCATACTTATCAAAGATCTGTTTTCTGGTAATTTCCACTCCTCATCACTAATATACCTCACTGTACATATGATTCTTGTCTATTTAGGCTAGTTATCTTAGGGTAGAAATCTAGAGGTAAAATTAGGGGTCAAAAGATATAGACCTTTTTTTCATCTCAATGCGTGTTGTCAGTTTGCTTTCAAAGTAATCACATCAATGTATAAGGCCATCATTAATATAGCATTGATATTACGTGTTTAACATTCTTAATATTAAGTATAACACCCATAACTTATTTAATTATATTTATAATATTAAATTTAAATGTGTAATATGTGTACATTTTATAATAATGGGAACACTGGTTGGAAGAAGATATTAACTTATTAGGCAAAAGATGCACATTTCTTTATTAGTGATATAAAACATGTGTCCCCTTCACATTTTATAAGTTCATATTTCTTCTTTATATGTTGCTTCTTCTGTCATTTGAGCGTTTATCTACAAAACATCGCCACGATATATCCTTGTGTGGCTAAAGAGAGAATAATGGGAGAGTGTAAAACACTAGTCAAACGCAAAGCATTGTTGCCCTTTGGTGTTTTGAACACATTTTGTTCAGTGACGCTTGACTGATGACAACTGGAGAACGTGCATTTGTTAATAGTGTTCTAAATTTTAAAAGAAGAAAATGGGAACTTAGTACATTGCAACTTGCTGCCACTCCTTTGCTACATCACAGGTCAGTCACCCTTGCTCATACTGCACTGTTCTCAACCTCTCCACTTCTTAGTGCCAGAAGAGCAAACATCTGACCCTTTGGGGATGCCACCCTCTCCCCTACTGTTCTCTCAACCTGAGACAAACTTTCTCCTACTTCCCAGAGCCTCTCAGAGGCAAGGAGGTGAGCCTGCTTCTGGAAGACACAACCATTTTCAATCTTAAACTTCTGTGACCTCAGAGGTTCTCCTCATGCTGCTCTTTTGACCCTTGGCCACCAGCATCGTAGTCAGCACACTGGTGATGCCCGGTCACCATGGCACTATGCAGACACTATCTCCAGAGAAGTCTCTCAATGAGATGTGTCTAGCCCAGGTTAACAGCCCAGTATGTTCTGCTGTCACTCATCTGGATGGTCTCAGATAACAGAACTGTGTCTCTTATTTCCTCCGCTTCTAATAGCAGCTGTCCTCCTGTTTGTCATACTTTGCCTTAAAACATGCAATCACATGCTTTAGGAAACAAAAGCAATTGTAGCATACCCTGCTTCTTCTACACATGTATTGTAACTTTCTTTTATAGGCCAAATCCAAAAACTTACCCACATACCACATCCAATTTCTCATCCTTAAGGCAGGGCTGGAGGAAGGGATAAAAAGAGAGGGCCTGCCCCTCCCAATTCCAAGCAAGTAGAAGTGGTCTTCTGGTTATTTAGTGCTACCTTACAATAATAACTGTTTTATTATATTTCAGAATTTTGTGGGTAAGGAATCTAGGCAAGGCTCCCCTGAGTGGCTCTTCTGTTCTACTGACACTGAGGAGATTACTTGGCAGGTGGCTTATTGGGAGGGTGCAAGGTAGCTGCACTTGAATGCCTGATGCCTTGGTGAGAAGGGATGGAAATGCCTCCAAAGGCCATCTCCGGCATGATGGCCTCCAAAAAGTTCAATTTCTTACATGGAAACCCAAGGTTCCAGGAGCAAGAGTTCCAGAGGATGAGGAATGCAATGACTTCTGTGACCCAGCCTTGCCAGTCACATAGTATCAGCTGTCTTACTCAACCAGCCAAAGCATCCTCCAGCCTGCCACGTGGAAAAGAAAGGACACGAGCTCTCATTGCTTTCACAGTATAAATGGCTTCAACGTGCAATTTTGTTTAAAGCAACCTCAGAGAGAAGCACCGTGCAAGATTCAGGGGTAGGATTTGGGTGAGCGCTGAGGATTAACCATCTGATACAGAGGCTCCCTGGAGTTATCAAGGACGGATGCCCCTGCTCACATTTTTAAGTCATATATGAAACATTCTAAATCTCTGATTAACCATCAGCTTCACACTCTTATAACTCCACCAAAGCTGCATTCCCTAGGATCTCCAAGAGCATTAGAACCAAATCCAGTAGCCTGTGTCTGTTTGTCTGTCTGTTTGTATCTTCCTCACATTTATTCAAACTTGACACTGGTGAAGACCCAGCCTTTCGTTCATTATAGTCTCAAATGCCAGGTTCTAGGACCGTACATGTTACTATTTCTTTCCTAATTCTGCATTTGACCAGCCATTCTTTCCAGACCATAACTCTAGGTTCCTGTGTTTAGCCTTTGTTCCCCTTCCCAGTCCGTTGTACTCACTCCCGTGGAAAGCACGCATTTCCGCTGCATCGATATTACTGACACCCAGGACCTCCCAGCTCTGACTGCTGACTCCCTTAGCGAGGTACATCCACTTTCCTGTAGTAGCTTCTTATCAACACCATTCTCTCCCAATAATTCCATGACTTCAAAAGTTGCTGCCATCACTTAGTCCATCAAATCACCTCCCCTTACAGTCTGCCTCATAACAGCCAGTTGGTAACATTACTGAGCCTGCTTCTTATGCTCTAAAGCTTGGAGTCATCTTTGAAAACTCTTTGACTCCACTTCTAATCCTTCATAAAGCTCTGTTGTCTGTCAGGCTAAATGTGACATTTATCGGAGAGCACTTTACAAGCATTTCACAGGAACACATTGATAAAATGAATCTATACTTACTTCAGATCTGTTCTTTGTTTGATTTCTCCAGCCTAGTCTCTTCCCTACTTCTAGTCCTCCCTCTTTTTCTTCTCCATCAACCAGTTTCCCAGTCTGTCAGGCTAATAGAGTGCATTGCTTTTAATACACCTGCCTCCCCTAACATATTTATAGCGTATTTATAGAAGGCCTTTCCCAATCCTGTCACGGCTCAGAAAGTTTATATTTGCAATCCCATGAAAAGGTATTGAAGTTCTAGCAAGTTAATTCCAATCTACCACTTCCAGTGCAACCCATGGTGAGAATAAAGACACTAAGGCATATTTATAGTCATGGGGAATCAAGGAGTCTTAAATCCAGCCATGATGATGGCTACCCAGAACAAAGGCCTATACCCAGGACCAAACCCAGATTTTATTCATTTGTGAGAAGGAGTGGCTTGAGGATGAGTGACTGTGAGAGTGGCGGGGAAGTACTTGAGTGCCATGAGCTGGGCTGGGTAGGAGGCCTGAAATCACCTCTGCCATGTGCAGAGAGAAGGATACGTAGAAAGAGTAATCTGGACAACACACTGAGATAGTATCTAATGTTTTGGGGTCTGTGTTTCAGCTCTGCTGTGTAATCTTTGAAGACGCAGGAAGTCATAGCCTCTATTCCTGAGGCTCGAGCCCAGCCACTGGCTCACACATCCCGCCTCCCAACTCACTCAAGGGAGCAATGGGGGCGTCCAGGAAAACATGTCTGCCATCTCCAAAGATTGCCATCAACACCTTGGCTAGGCCAATGTGCATTGCTTACAGCCAACTGAAGGGATAAGGAAAAGTCCTAGCCAGCTCTGTACATATCAGTACATGGAAATAGGGTCAGGCTCAGCCAAAATGGAGGCAATTGCTCCTCTTTCAAGGAGAGTCACCTAAGTGGTCCTCCACACATATTTACCTTCATACATGCCTCATTTGCTCTTTATTTCAACAGTTGTGGAAAAGAAACCCCATACTCTTCCTTCTTTCCATTCAGTCAGAGCCTACACTTTGGTCAACTTTGCCGTGGAAGATCCTTACATCTGGGTTCTTGAATAGTATACACTCCTTCATATCCTATTTGCCCTACTCCTCCAGGAGATGAGTCTCATTCCATTCACTCTTTGGGGAGCTTAGTTCAATGCTGAGTACCAGCAGGTCCTAGATGGCTGAATGTGGATCTTGGCAATATCTAAAGGATCTTTGGCTCACCTCAGAGGAAGGGACCTGAAAGATGGGACCTGACCTTTTTTCCTCTCTTTCATTCTCCTGTTTTCTGTGATTTCCCACTCTCCCTCTTTTTTAAGGGCACTTTAGAAGATTTTCAAAAAAGTAAATAAATGTTCAAAGTAAAGAAAGAAAAATAGAAAGTAGGGAGATCTTTTTTCAAATAGATGGGGGAACAAGAGAAGGAGAGAGGGGAAGAGAGGGGAAGGAAAGGGATGGAAAGAAAGAATTGAAGGAAAAATTATGAAAATAGAGCTTTTGCAAATGAGAAGGGGACCAAGAATTTGAATGAACAGGGAGGGAGGGGAGAGGTAGGGAATGAAGACAGACAGACAGACAGAGATAGAGACAGAGGCGGAGACAGAAAAATGAATTGGGTATGTTCTGTATCTGTACCAACTCCCCATGTTAATTGTAATCGTTATGTACACAAACAGGTAGTAATTAAAAAAAGAAGTAGGAAAATGTTCTCCGCAACTGTATCTACAGTGGTTTATCTCTGTAGTTAGCAGTATTAGAGCAGCAGGATGTCAGACCTAGGACGGCTGGGAAACACGTTTACACAGCTGGAAACAAGGTAGAGCAAAGATGACTTCCTCAGGGTCACAGAGCTGGCGAGGTGCGGAGCTGCCTCTGGAGTCAAGCCACCGGCCTGTGTCCCTTCCACTGCACACCCTACAAACTGCAATTAAAACAAACAAAGGATATCTCGTTGTGTGAAGCGCCCTGGCAATTTACCATCTGCTTTCTAGTTTGTTATCGCTTCTGACATCTACAAAAACTGATGCACAGAATACTTATTTCCTTTGAAAGTGCAACGTGTCCTAGGGTTTTTCATGACTTTCTTTTTTTTTTGAGTCTGATTCTGGCAGTTGGGAATGGGGAAGGAAGAGGTCAAGTTAAAATGAGAGGAAAGGGCACCCACAATGGCTGTAAGGAGCCTGAGGAGTCCGGGGAATGGGGCGATGGGCGCCCGCTCTTGGGCCCTTCGGCGGTTCAGGCCCGCAGGTGTCTGTGAGGTCGCGCGTGTCGGGAGCTCCGCGCCCCAGCCAGGGCTGCACAGCTAGAGGGACCGAAGGCAGCGCGCACGCCAGGGCTCCAGGGATGCCCGTGCGCCTCTGGTGACGCGCGGAGCTTGGCGCAGACAGCGGGGTGCCGGGCCAGGACTTCAGAGAGAAGCACCGCTGGCAGAATGCGGGTGGGAGGCACCCCGAGCACAGCCCCGCCTGTTCCCACGCCCAGGTCCTGGGAAACCTCCGCGGCGCAGCCCCGGCGGTCGTGTATAAAGGTCCGCGCGGAAGGCAGGGGTGCGGTGGTGTGCCACAGCCAGGGCACAGCGATCCTCCCATCTCCTGGTGGGGACCAAACGCGGCTGACTGGGTTCCCGCTCTGCGCTCCGCACGAACCGCCACTTCTGCGAGGTCCCAGAAGGCAAAGAAGGGGTTTTCCGCGCCGGCCAGGCAGACGTGAAAAGAGGAAAGGAATTTCCACCTTCGGAGCTGGGGCCCTCTTACTCCTGTTGCTTGGCTCCTTGAGTGGCGATGGTGAGCCCGGCGACGTCGGACGTGCACCCCACCATGGGTGTCAAGATCTTCTCAGCCGGGGTGTCGGCCTGCTTGGCGGATGTGATCACCTTCCCGCTGGACACGGCCAAAGTCCGCCTACAGGTAGCCAGCCAGACGCGATGGAGCGCAGGCTCAGGACAGAGAGGGGACATCTATGGATGCGGGCACCCGTGATCCCCTGCTTTGGTTTTGACACACTTTCTCCTTAGGGAGGGTAGGTGGCCACCTTAAAAAAAAAAGTTGGCTCTGTCCCAGGATGGGATGCTTTAGGATTGGAAACTGGAACTTCCTCCTGGATTACCTAAAGAACCGTAAGGACCCGAGATACTGGGTTGACGGCGACTCTGCCAAATCCTCCAAATCTAGGGTTCGCTGAAGTTTCTAAGCTGAGACTTGGAAGCCAAGCGCTCTCCTCTTTCTTCTTTGATTCTGCAGGGTACATTCCCAGTCTGTTGGCTTAGGGGCTCCCGAGAGAGTGCCCGCGGTGGGTGTGGGTGGGGAGTCAGAATGCGCGTCTCCTCATATTTAGATGTGGGTGTGTATGGGGAAGAGTTGCTGAAAGGGAGCTGAAAGTAGCACAGGGGAAGAATCCTAAGGACATCGGGTCTCGCTGTTTCACTTCCCTCCCTGCACCTTTCTCATTTCTAGATCCAGGGTGAAGGCCCGACCTCCAGCGCTATTCGGTATAAAGGCGTCCTAGGAACAATCACCACTCTGGCAAAGACCGAAGGGCCCGTGAAACTGTACAGCGGGCTCCCCGCAGGCCTGCAGAGGCAGATAAGCTTCGCCTCGCTCAGAATCGGCCTCTATGACACCGTGCAGGAGTTCTACACCTCCGAGAACGATAGTAAGCCATGAGTGTTCCTGAGACAGACAAGTACCCCAGGGCTCAGTTCTGTTAACAACGTCAAAAAAGTAACCTGAGGGGTTTGGGGTGAAGCTCAGTGGCTAGAGTACTTGCTTAGCAGTCCAGAGGCCCTGAGTTCAATCCTAGCACAAAAAAATCACCCCAAAAAGAGTAATACACAGGGCAATGGTCTGCATAACAAACTGGGGGAGCAAATCAATATTTGAATACCACCCCTTCCTCAAATATGAGCTTTAGATACCACATTAATTAGAAATATTTTAGAAGTATTCTACATTATGCCTATTCTGCTTATTTAGTCTTATTGAACTGGCATATACCAGAAACCATGCAAGGTGTGCAGGTGACAGGCGTCTCTCTAGACAGGAGCCTTCCATTCAGAGTATGGGGGTGGCGGGGAAGAAATCAACTAACAATTGGCTTCCCAGTAGTGCTCATGCTGTGTTGCAAGTCAGCACAGGACACTGGGCACAGGAAGTGGAATATTAGGCCTAGCCATGGGAGCGTGGTCATGTAGGAGTTCCCCGAGGAGTGTCTGAATCCAGCCTTGAAAGACCAGTGGGCATAACCCAGGCAAGACAGTGAGGAAAGACCTTCCAAGCCGTGTGAAGGTCACATGCCTGACCTTCACTCAGAGAGGACTTTTTTAGTGAAAGTGGGGATGTGAGGCCAGAAAAGTGGGAAAATCCATAACCCTACTCCCTATTATCTGTCTTTAATTTTGCTCTCTATTTATCCCTATTTTAGGGTTAGGAAGCAGAATTAGAAAGATTATTTGAATTAGAGAGTCTTTGATGTGTAGATATTACTGAACCATAACTTTGTATTTCCTTATAGGAATAAATATCGAGCTTCAGGACTCTTCTTATTTTATTGAATAATATCTGCCTTAAGCAACATAAGCTAATTTCTCAAAATTTCAAGACACAAATCATGTTCTTAGTTTTTTTCTTCTAATTTTTTGTTCCCAGGTAGCCTAATATTACTTGATGTCCATACTGAGGCAACTTTTTTCTTTTTCTTTTTTTTTTTTTTTTTTTTTTT
>NW_004955428.1:3277708-3316241 GCF_000276665.1 Chinchilla lanigera
CTTGCCAGGCAGGCACTTTGCTGCTGAGCTAAATCCCCAGCCCCTGAGGCAACTTTTTTCATTGGGCTTTTCTTAAGGCCACTAAGTCTAATGATAAATATTTTCATTGATCAGAGGAAACCCAAACATCATAGTGACTATTACTCCCTCAAGGTTCTGAAGTACTGAAAAACACAGTTAAACACAAGAAAGGACTAAGCTAAGTCCAGAAAGGACTAGGCCACTGTTGAAATAGACAGCATTTTCTTTTCCCTTAAAAGTCTTAATTGAAAAAAAATCAGACAACCACAGTCTTCTAGCCCAACTACAGTTTGATACAGCTTTAGTACATAATCAGCATGTGAACAAAGATTAGGGAAATATAAAAGCTATATGAATATAAAAATAGTAAGCACTACAAATTAATAAGATACATGGATGCTTTGGGGGTCCTTTTTTAATAATTTTTTTCTTCTCTGGATAGCAACACCTAGTTTGGGAAGTAGGATCGCAGCTGGCTTAACCACTGGAGGAGTGGCAGTATTCATCGGGCAGCCCACAGAGGTCGTGAAAGTCCGACTCCAGGCACAGAGCCATCTACATGGCCTCAAACCTCGCTACACGGGGACTTACAATGCTTACAGAATTATAGCAACAACAGAAAGCTTGAAAAGTCTTTGGAAAGGTAACTCACAGGTGGATTTTATAATCACTAAAATACACCTAACCAGCGACTCCCTTTTCACAAGCTAGAGTTACTAAACATGGTCTTTTAATTTTTTTTCTCCAGGGACTACTCCCAATCTATTGAGAAATATCATCATCAACTGCACAGAGCTAGTAACGTATGACCTGATGAAGGGCGCTCTTGTGAGAAACAAGATACTAGCAGGTACCTTCCTACTGTCTCTAATTACCGCGTCTACTCCTCTACTATTTCATCTTGGGGCTTCCCTTCATTTCAAATAGTCATCTCTTTTTAAAAACATTAAGCAATTTTGAACACTACATATAACTGTTTGAGAAGCAGAAAAACTCCCATAACTCAAATTTAAAAATTGTACTGCAACACATGTTTTTGTTGTAGCTTTGCTGCAACAGAAAAACGCAGCTGCATTTTTAATATCAATATTACCCTCATTTAATACTAAAATACGAACTGTTGTTAGAAACACAGCCTTAGTAGAATTCAGGCAGTGAGACTATCCTGTACTGTATTCAAAAGAGGTAGCTATCTGAGGAGCTCATCAGTGATTTCACCTGCCCAAGAATACCTTCCTAAAGATATTCTAACAACAGCTTCTAGACACGTTGAAATTCTCCTTTGACAGTGACTTTCATGCAACTAAAAAGTATTAGGTGCCCATAAATCAGGCACTGTGCCAGGCCCCAGTGCATAGAGAAAAGTCTGTTGCCTTCCTAACATATTTGTAAATCTGTCATGCCATGCACTATCGACTATCTTCTAGTGCAAATATAACCTCACTTACTATATTTTATTTATTTCTAAGACATCCATCTTGATCTCATGCTGTCAAGGATCTCAATGGTAACTAAAAACAAGCCACTCAGAAGTCTGTGTTGACCTGTTTCATTGATCTCTTTTAGATGACGTCCCCTGCCATTTACTGTCGGCTCTTATCGCTGGGTTTTGCACAACGCTTCTGTCCTCTCCGGTGGATGTGGTGAAAACCAGATTTATTAATTCTCCACCAGGACAGTACATAAGTGTGCCCAGCTGTGCACTGACAATGCTCAACAAGGAAGGACCAACGGCCTTTTTCAAAGGGTAGGATATGATCTTCTTCTCTGTAATGGCATGTGCAGAATGCTTTTTACTTGAGACTCTGTCGCATCTAAACTATTAGCACGGAGCTTACGAGCCTTGGTGTATGCAGTAGACTTAATATCAACTTGTCCTTGCCATGGATTTTTCCAATTCATCAGTTCCACTGAGCCAGAAAATAAAAAGCTGTGATAGTAAAAGTTTTCCAGCTTTGCCCAGAAGCATATTCCAAATCAGTACCTTGCCATTGGCTCCAGCCTATGGGAAACATGGACCATATTCTAATCATTATGCTCTTGTCCAGGAAGGAGATCTATAAACTAGTAGAAAAGCATAATAGAGGACTATGAGTAAACGAAATTTGATTTTCATTATTTTAACACGGTAGACTCAATTTTTCAAATTTTATTAAAGCAAAGATAGAGAAAAGACACTGCTACTGACCTAGAAATGTAAAAATCAGCTGGGTATCAGAGCACATCCTGTAACCCCAGCACTCTCAGAAGCTGCACAGAACTGAAAAGCGGAGCACAGCCTAGGTAACTTACTGAATCAGTGACCTTGTCTCAAAATTTACAAAAATAGTCCTGGATATGGTGGCATATGCCTGTAAAGCCAGCATTCAGGAGACTAAGGCAGGAGGATAGCTATGAGTTCGAGGCCAGCCTGGACTACATAATGAGTTCAAAGCCAGCCTAAACTACATAGCTGGACCCTGCCTTAATTAATTAATCAATTAATTACAATTTTAGAAAATTAAAAGGGCTGGAGATATAGCTCAGGGTAAAGGGCCTGGGTTCAATTCCTGGTACCACATACAAAAAAAATGAAAATTATGTGCTTTGGGCAATTATTAGACTTACCTAGAAACTACTATTGGGCAGTAGATTACATAGATTATATTTTTCAGAATATAATATTATATTATATTGGAAACTATCTCTCTAAGAAAATATAGTGTGATCTAACTTATGAGCATGCCTCATAAAGACTACATTAGTGGTAAAATAATTAAGACTGTGCCTCGGGGCTGGGGATTTAGCTCAACGGCAAAAGCGCCTGCCTGGCAAGCGCAAGGTCGTGAGTTCGGTTCCCGGTACTGGAGAAAAACCAAAAACAAAAAAAAATAAAAATAAAAGACTGTGCCTCAAATTTTATAAAATAAGTTCCATGCCCATTATTCAAAATATTCAAGATTACCTGCACTTATGATGCATTAATACAAATAACATACATTGTAAAATTAACTTAAAATGGTTATACTAGTTATTAATCATTAACCACTTAACAACAATTTTATTCTTTTCAAAATGTAAAAACCTCCTAGGAAAGGCATGCTAGAATATGGATTAACACTGCAAACATTCCATGGCTAAGTAAAATAAGCCATACACAGAAAGACAAACACCACCAGATTCCATTTAAATGAGGTACCTAACATAGTTTGATGCATAGGGACAGAAAATAGAATAGCAGTTACTGCAGCTGGAGAGGGGTGGACATGGGAAGTTAGTACTTAATGAGTATAGAGGGTTTTTTTAATGCTTGTTAGTGCGTGTTTGCTGTGCATAATGGTTACATTCATCATGAGGATCTGGTATAGGTGAATACCACATGTTAATTCTTTTTCACTTCCTCTTCCCTCCCTCTCCTCCCTCTCTCCAACTCTAATTCCCTTTCCCATTTGTCAAGGATCTATCTCTGTATTTCATAGTTCCATATCTTCTATTTTATTCTTCAAATTATTTATACTTTGGGTTTCTCATATAAGAGAAACCCAAACTCTCCTATCAATCATTTGATATCTGTGCTTGTGTGTCTAATTCATTTCACTTAACATATGGGCTCCAGTGCATCCGTTTTTCTACAAATGACTCAAATTTATTCTTCTTTATGGATCAGTAGAACTCTATTGTGTGTACATACCACATTTTCTTTATTATTCATCTGTTGATGGACATATGTTGGGTGCAGAGTTAGAGGTGACACAAGGGTGTGGAACTGGATGAATGTGTCAATTGCACACAATTATACATGTGATGCATCTTAAAATTACACACTTTTAAATAGATAAAATAGTACATCCACAATAAAAACTCTATGCACCTGGTAAATATATCAAGAGACCTGGGGTGAAAAAAAAGTCCTGTGGGAAATGCTATCTATAGAGGAGATTTCTTTTAAGAATAGATGCAAAGCAAATATGACTGTTGACATCCTTGTCTTTGGGAATATCTCATTGCTACAAACAGGCATTCAGAAATTAATTGGTCTACACAGAATTCTTAAAAATAACCCCCCAAAACTATAAACAAGCAAACAAACAAAATCTATTTAAACCTGGATGGCCTCTTGAAGAACAAGTGTTGCTGAGATGGAGATAGTCCTGACTTCCTGACTCTGGAGTGGTCCTCTTATTCAGTCCTTCTCCACTTTCTTCACTGGCTTTCTCCTTTAATAGCTTCCTTTTTCCTGTTTACCAAGCAAAGAAAAACAAAAAAGAAAGAGCTACTGCATACTATGCTTTGGTTTGATGGCAGTGAATTACTTAGGAATTTACATAGATAGAATTGTTGAGGTTTTGCTATATTGAAGCAGTACAGAACACCTAGAGGAAACTAGTTTTGCCAGAGGACAGATGCGGGATAGATGCTCTTAATCATCTTTATTACAGAAGAGTAGCAAAATAGGAAATATGAATTGCCTGTATTTTAATAGCTCTAAAAATTTCAAACTAACTGATAGAATGGTGACACACATTTTTCCAGATTTGTACCTTCCTTCCTGCGACTCGCCTCCTGGAACGTTATTATGTTTGTGTGCTTTGAGCAGCTGAAGCGTGAGTTGATGAAGTCAAGGCAGCCCGTGGACTATGCCACATAATCAGCTTCCAGGAAAGGAAATGGCACACATCGGGGAATCTCCTCTGATGGAGCATTAATAAAAACAAAACCCAAAACATTCCTTTTCACTTCATAGCATCCTAAAAAGATAAATTCTGGTAAGGTAGAAAGTTTGGAACTTTCTTTCTGTTTTTTTTTTTTTTTAAAAGGAAAACAAATATTATTTTTCAATATTTTATTCTCAGGGCCATAAGGAGAGAAAAACATAATATTGAGTGTACAATATGGCAAATGTAATGCCTACAGTAACTGCGTTTGATTGATCACTTTAGGTATGGAATTGTATGAGTGAATACAAAGAACTTTAACATGTTAGCAAGGGAAAACTGAGTGGAGTGCATTTTACATTTATAAATACTTTAAAATGAAGTTATCAAAGAAAATATCAGTTTCCTTTTATTTATTAACCACAGCTGTCAGTTAATGTATTCAATAAAGCATCGCTAATACCTTTTGAAGTTTGTTTTTGGGGATCTACACCTGGATGTAAGAGGGGGGTTACCCTGAATACGAAACTGTCCAGTGGCAAGCAGAGGTCTTAAGAACTAACAGGCACAGACTGACTCTGACTGTTACTAGCACAGACTGGCTTTTTACAGGCCACAATTTGTGGCATCTATAAGAACTTCCCATCTGAGGAATTCTGCCATTTGGGCATTGTTAGTGTTAGAGTCCTGGTGTCTACCCTAAAATCAAAACTTCAGGGCTAGAAGACCCCTTTCGGAAGAAGAAGAGTCTGAGATTGCTGCTGAGATGAAAATGAATTTTCATGGCATCTTTCAGGCAAAGCCACATTGATCATTGGTGTGAGTAGTGAGCATTTTCACAACTATAAACTCAATGCTGAAGAGATCCATAAAGAGTGTGTCAGAGATGAAAAGTCTTGTACTTTTTCTTTTCTTTTTCTTTTCTTTTCTTTTCTTTTTTTTTTTTTTTCTCCACAAAGCCCAGCCTTGTTTTAAGACAAAACAAGGACAGGGAGCAGAAGGAACAGGAAGCCTGTGGGAAGTCAAGCATCATCCTGTGTGCTGTAATCGGTGCTATGTTATATTTATTGCTATGGCTTTTCTTCTTGACTTGATGCTTGGTATCATAGTTTGTTCTGTGTTGCTATTACAAAATACTATACTTGAAGCTGGGTGCTCTATAAAGAAAAGAGTTCAGGTGCATGGTGCCAGCTTCTGTTCAGCTCTGGTTGGTATCACAGTGGAGGGAGTGCATGCAGGAGAGACCATGTGGCGCGACAGGAAGCAAGAGGCTGGGGAGGGGCCAGGCTTTTGCTTTTTATAACAACCCATTCTCCAGGAAATGAACTCATTGGATCCCCAACTCATTCAGGAGAGGGGAACCCATGGGACTTAACTCCCTCCCCTTAGGCCCCGCCTCTTAAAGGTTCCACTTCCTCCACACTGCACACTGGGAACCAATCATAGCTCTGTTCCATGAGTTACATGTACAATGTCTCCCATTATGTGGCCCCATTGTCCATTATATTTTTTTGCGTTAGTACTTGCTGGCATGATTTCATATTGTCATATCAGCTCCTCTCTTTTATTATGGTCTACTGGCCAAAAGAGCCAGCTTTTTCCATCTGCATCTGGTACACTAGAAGTGCAGGGTAAGGCAGGCTGGTGGCACATGCCTGTAAACCCAGCTCATGGGAGGCTGAGGTAGGAGGATCTCCAGAAATCTGAGACAAACTTGCATTACCTAGAGAGTAAGGCAAGTGTGAGCTAAATAACAAGACTCTGTCTCAAAAAACAAACAAATAGAAGATCAGGGAAAACAACACAGTCTTGGACATGGCAATGACCAATAACTGGCAATGACCAATAACCAATAGCTCAGTCCTCTCAAGCCTCAGGGGAAATACCACTGTAAAGGATCAGTACATACAGTGACATTGTCACCAGATAGTGTCCAAGGATATCTCCGAAAGAGGCAACGAGACCCCAACTCACTCCACCCATAGGATAGGTGTGGGTTCACTGACTTACAGGCATCATAGGCTAGGTCAGTGAGAGGTGTTAGAACAGTTCATTATGAAGGAAGAAAGAAGTATACACTCAGAATAGGTTGTGGGCCCTCAAGAGGGAGCCACACTATGGTCCAGGGTTGGGATTTCTGTGGTCTTTGGAGAATCCTTAAGATGGTGATCTAGGATATGTACTCCTACTGTCTGCCAAGTGCCTCACGGGGTGGACGAGGTCAGGATGCAACCATTTACATGCTTGAGGGCTAAAATGTGCTGCCCATCACAGTGCTGCTTCCCATGTGGGAGGAAGCATAATTCACACAGGTGAAAAGAAGGGGCCCAGAGCCCAATTTCAAGCTTATTTTGCCTTCAACGTGCTTAGGAATTTTTTGCAGAGTGAGTTTCCTGGAAGGGAGAAAGACATCACAACCTTGGGTGACTTTTGTGTCCTGAAAGTGAAATCTGTCTGTTTCTTTTTCTTTTTCTATTCTCTCTTTCTTTCTTTCTTTCTTTCTTCTTTCTTTTTCTATTTCTTTTTTTCTTTCTTTCCTTTTTCTTTTCTTTTTCTTTCTTCTTCCTTCCTTCCTTCCTTCCTTCCTTCCCTCCTTTCTTTGAGGCAAGGTCTTACTATATAATTCAGGCTGGCCTTTAACTCACTATGTAACCCAGGCTGGCCTCAAACTTGCAGCAATCCTCCTGCCTCAGCCTCCCAAGTGCTGGGATTACAGGTGTGCACCATCAGGCCTGGTGCTTAAAGTTTTTCTTAAAAGTATAATTTTTAGGTTATGTTTTCCTTCATCTTTTCCACCTGCTTTTATTCTATCCTACCTCAGTAGTGTGCTTAATAGCAGGACCCTTCATGGCTTGACTTCAGAACCCTCTTTCAGGTCTCCTAGCTTCCAACACTTATTTTTGGCCCTTCCCAGCACAAATCTGTGAAATAGGCCTGCATGAGACATTGTCATGGGCTCTAGGCCTCCTGTTGGACTCATGGGAGGCATTATTATGAGCACTTAGGTCTTCAGCTAGACTCATGCAGGACATTACTGTGGGATCCAGGCCCTCAGCTATTCTTTGGTCTTTAATATGTGGATGGATTTCCTGCACTCTCTTTTTGTATGTGATTCTTTGGGTGACTATTATAATCTTATAAAATATGTGTCCTGTATTATATAGTTCCCCTTGCAAAATCCCAAACCAGAACAGTCTTCATTGTATCACTTAGCTGCTGTTGGATCTCTTTTCCATGCTCTCATTTTTAAGTATGTTATCAACTGCATTACCTCTATCTGCTGGCTCTGACACTGTCCTCACACTAGTCACTTCAGCTGCCCATACATTCGATGGAATTTTTATCTCCTGAATATTTGATTCCTCTTCATGGACTCTTCTTTGCGAAACTGCCCATTCATGTTTTGTATGACTTTGTTTAACTTAGCTTTTTACTTGTATCTTAAGCTCACTGATCATTTTAAGTCCATTATCTGTTCGGTTCTATTGTCTCTGAGCTCACTGAACACCTTATTGATCTGTTCTGTTTCATCACTATGTATAATCCAAGCATTTGGTTTTTTAATTTCCTCATCTATGACCCATGGGCCATCTTTGGAGTTAGGAACTTTGGGAGGCACTTTGTCCCCTCATTTTTCCTTTTGGGCTGAGTATTCAGGGTTGATTTGAGTGGACACTGTTGCTAGTATGAAGATACCTTTAGTTAGCGTCTACTTTCCAGGGATGCTACCTTGGCTCTGTTGCACAGCTCTTCAAGCTATTCAGTTTACTAGGATTGGACTTGGGCACTTATGTATGTGGAGACAGGTCCCCCTCCCCAGGAGCCAGGGTTAGAGGTCTGACCTGTTTCCTTTTCTCTGCATTGTCCCTTGGTAGTATTTTAAAGAAATGTTTGCATTTTATCTGAAGTTTCAAATTGTGGTAGAATTAGTCTTATATTCAGTATTTCTAGGACTGTAGTGATGTAATTCTTGATATCATTTATTATGTACTCTTCTGTTTTGTTCTTAATCTTACCTGAGTTTGTGTTAGTTTTTTTCACACAACGGTTTGTTCTTTTTTTCTATTCTATGCACTTAAGCTCTTTAATAGTTCCTTCTGTAATTACAGTACATTTGTTCTCCATCAAACCCCTTGAAATGGAGACTTTGTGTTTAATTTTCATTCTTTATATTTCCCATATGCACTTAATTAGCATTAATGCTATAATTAGTACTAATTTTAATAAGTCCTGCTTTACCTTTATTCAACCTGTTCTATACATTTTATTTCAAAATAAAATACACACACATACTGGAATGCTATACAGTTGTAAAAACCAGAATAAGGAAGCTTTTTATATGAAAATAAATCCAAGCTACATGTAAAGGGGAAAAAAACAGTACAATGAAGTACAAATGATCCCGCCATATGTATTAATGGGGTAGTATGAGATGGAGGTGGGGGCTTCTCAAAAAAGCAAGCAAATTTTCAGTCTTATTCAATTATATCTTAATTAGCATTTGAGTTAAAAATGCACCAAAATAAAGGAAAAACTTCTGTACATTCTGATTTCTCTAAATGATAGAATAAGAAAACGCTTTCACATTGTCATGGTTTGTGTCTGGATGTCCCCCGAAAGCCTCATGCAGTCATGGGGCGGGCTTCTAGAGTTTATGATTGATTTGTGGTCCAGTGCTGGGATTCTGGGTATGAGTGCTATTCCCCGCTGGGGCGGGTAGCTGCATACAATGTAAGGGAGGGAAAGGGCCTTGCTCTCTTCCACTCCTCCCCGCTTTTTGCTTTTGCTGCTTCTGCTGTTTTCTGCCACCATGAACTGCTGCCCTCTGCCATGTGCCACTCTGCCTTGGAGTCAGCGGAGTACGGACCGAAACTTCCACAATCTGTGAACTAAATAAATCTTTCCTTCCTTAATTCTAGGTGTCAGGTATTTTGTCTCAGCAATGAGAGCAATGTAACCAAGACACATATGCATAAGTGACTTAAGGGATGGGGACGACAGGAAGGTATCAAAAGCATGAACAGAAAGGCTTACAATTTCAACATGTTTATTTGTTCACTTGACATCACAAACAAAATGACACCACATTACACACTATTGCTTTTATCCAAAGTAGACAAAAAGTTACTTTCTTTAAGCTGTCAACTGGCAGTTTTTCCTCCAGGGAACACTAGTGCTTCAACATTTTTCAGTGCTTTAACAAAAACACCGAATCATTCCGTAATAGTCATGTAGTACTTGGGTCTTACCTGCACTACATTTTTAATTTTTCTCATCAAAAGCTAAAGACAGGCAAAACAGAAACACAAGACATGATTTCTTTCAGGTTACTAAACTTCATTTAAAGATTGCTAGTGAGATGTTCATAAATATGAAAATGGAAATTAAGCCTCCCAAGACATGTTTACAGAGAAGCAGGGTAGACCATTTATCCTGAGAAATTCGCTGCTGGTCCCCAGTCATTATTTCAAGAAGGATAATAAACATTATTGCCTGCAAGCCAAATGTCCTCTTCTCTGTGCCTTGGTAGTGTGTCACATTTTCTGGTCTAGAAATGAGCATCCACTTTTCATGCTCATGTAATGCTTTCCCTTTGAGCCACATTTAGATCAAATTTGAGTTCACTGAATGTTCTCGAAGGGGAGAACAGATATATCATCGATTTCGAGTGAAGGGTACGTATATATTGACATAGAAAAGTACATACAAATCCAAGTAGCTCTTAAAAATAGAAAAAAATCAGGAGGAGCATTTTTAAGAAAAAGATTCTGTTTTCTAAACTGTAAAGAGTGCCAGTTTAAGACAGATTTTTTTTTTATCGATATCATATTTATTTACAAGGGGTTGGTCAAGGTTTACAGATATCTCATTTCTTTGAAGATTGTCTTTCAGAACATGTTTAAACTGTAAATGTTAACAATTGTCTTTTTTAGATTGTTCTTGTCACTGGCACAATCTCTTAAACCTGGCACACGCAAAAATTCATTTCCACGTTGATCTCACTTTTTCTGATGCTAACACTAACATTTTTCCTGCTACTTCAATGCCAAATCATATTTTATCACTACCTTGGCATTTTCCTATAGAAACAGGTAAGTTTCTAAATGTGGATTTTAAGACTACATAAAATTCTAACACACATGTTGAAAGGGAAAGTAGGAAGGCTGAAACAATTATATTGTTCTTTTCTTGTATATCACTATCACATATAAATCAAAAAGCTCACGCTACATTCTAATTTATGGTTGGTGACAGTCTGCCTTTCCAGACTATCAAGTCTTAGAATTTGTTGTGGCTTTTGGATCAATTTGTTATAGAATTGTCTGAAATGGTTAATGATTATTTTAAGCAAAAACAGAACATTATTTGTAGTGTACAGAAATGAACTTAAAAAACATTACTAAACAAACTTTATAATGCCATTTTCTTGAAATACTAGATTTTTTTCTCTCCCTACAAGGGGAAAAGACTTAACAGGTTATTTTTTCATACCTCCAGCATTTTTTAAATTAAATACATATACTGACAAAGGTTTAAATGAGTTTCAAGATCTCAGTTGTTGAAAGATCAAAATACAAAGATAAGCATTTTTAGTACAAAAATTAAAACACTAAATTGCTTACCACAGACTAGACAACATCTTAATACAGAGAACAACGGTTAACATCTGCTGCTTATTAGAATTTTGCTACACATCATAAAGCTCTAGCTGGACAATAAATCATGAAAATATTTTTTAAAAACTAAGTGAAGATATTCCCAAGGTTGAAAAGTCTCCTATAAGAAATTATTAAATTCCTACAATACTGCAGAGTTAAATTTCAACTATTATAATAAAGTGAACAGTTTTAAAAATAGTTTTATTTTATTGAGAAAGAAATAGTTTTGACACGGCATCTGTGATTTTCCAGTCGAGTATTTCATACTTCTTTTTGACAAGTTTGGAGAGGTATGTGGACATGAGCAAATGACTTGAAAAGTACTAAGTGTTGCTGTATCATACACAGGTTACTCCTTAAACACCTGATGTATACCACAGTAAAAGACATGCAAATTATCGTGTTGTAAATTAAACTATGTCTTTAACAAGTGGATTTTGAAGGGTTTAAGGAGAATGTAGTAATGAGATGAACTTTCCTGGCCTTAAGCTTTTTTAGTTTGTTTTTGAAATAGGGTCTTGCTATGTAGTTCAGGCTGTCCTTGCACTCACTATGTAGCACAAACTGGCCTCAAACATGTGGCAATCTTTCTGCCTCAGCCTCCTGAGTGCTGGGATTATAGGCATGTACCACCATGCCTGGCTTTAAGCTCTTTTAGTCTTTCTAGGAGTATGAACTTCCAAAACACACCAAAAGAAATTGTTCCCATTAACATCTCATTCCATATAATCCTCGACAGCACTTGCTGTCCTCCTGAGATTTAGGAGAATAAAGCTATATAAAAGCACAGTCATCAGTCTCCAGCTGCTTTATTATCCCACAGACTGTTAACATGAAGTCCACAGACCACTATCGAGAAACACCACGCAGTCAAAGCAGAGAGAAGCAAGAGTTAACAAATAAACCAATGGTGTTTAACTGAGGTTTTTAAATACTTCTTTTTCTTGTTGCAGAGACAGTTTTATTTTAATAGAAACTGTCTTTTGAAAACAATCAAGATTCTCTTAGCAAACACATCTCTTTTAATAAACCATACAGGTTAAGGCCCTCACACTAAAGCACTAAATAGGGCTGTTTTTATTTTCTACAACTGAAAAAAAGTAAATTCTGAAGACAAGAAAATGCCTTTAAATTTTAAAGTAACACTGACATTAAAGTGTGTTATTTAAAGACAAAAAACCCAATACTGTCATTCTCTCATTATCTGTTATATTCCGGTTATCTCCAGAAAACAAAAAGGAGGCCATAATTCTTTAGCCTGTCTGATATGTCTATTGTTATTACTAATAAAGTGATTGAGATCACTTGATAAGTGATTGAGATGCAAACGAAGAAAGCCATAAAGAACTACTCTTAGGTTGCAGATGTAGCTCAGGGGAAGAGTGTTTGCTTAGCATGCACGGGGGCATGGGTTCAATCCCTAGCACTGCCAATTAAACAAAACAAACAAACAAAAGAAACCCTATCAAAAAACAAAGAACTACTCTTGCTGTTCATTAGCCCAGAGATAAAAAGACAAAGCAAATTCAAACCAGTCATTTGCGGACTAAAAAACCAAAAAAAATTTGAAGAGTTTTGAAAAAGATACCAACCTGATGGCTACAACGCATAAAAATGAAAATTGAATTGTACACATTTTAATCAATCAATTTAATATAAATACCTGACTTATACTTTTACACTAACGAAATCCCAAGCTGCAGACTGCAGTTCACATGACTCTACAGAAGGGACCTTTGGGAAGATAAGGGAACTTTGGAGAACAGTGTATAAATAATTGTAAACATACACTGATTGTCCACTAGCTTTCTGAAATAGAATTTCTGAAGTATTTTTGTAGGAAATTATATATAAGAGTGTAATCGATCAGATAATTTCTATTACAACATATAAATTCTGTTGTGTGTGCAAAATGTGGTAGAAATAGAAGCTACTAAGGATGATTTATATTTTTAAAGTAAGTGCTACATTGCAGTCCATTAAGAGTCCTTTAATCTTTTCATGGAACTTCTCTCTATATAGGTTGAAATACATAATGCTTTCTGGTTCCTCTTCAAACCAAAACTTGTCAAATTCATAGACAAGATAACCTGTAGTTCAAGAGAAACAAAACAAACAGTCCTTAATAGGAGAACCACATCAAAAGCATCACAGTTTTAGAAAGTACATAACCTTTTAAGTTCCCTATTAGGACACAGTAACCAAAAATAATCTTAAAACTATTAGAGATCTGCAGACCTTTTTAAGAAATATTTTGTATGGTCAAAATAAACAGTAATTTCAATAAAATATTTAGTCTACATTTACTAATTGTCTCAAAAATCAACAAAACCCCCCAAATAGCAGAGACACAGAACTTTCCAAAGAGAGCTGGAGAAGGCAGCCTGGAGCACGAAAGTGAAAATATGTGAAGATGCTGGACAAGGATAAAGAGCAGGAGAGCCGTTTCCACTTACCATTTAATTTCCAAATCTAAAGCTATTTATATTTTTCAGTGGACTCGCAGGACTGTCTCTTTTCGAAAAGAATACATGAACTATAAATAGGCTCACCTTTTTTTTCAGTCTCTTCATACATTACCCAAAATGCTGAAAATGTCTCACGAAACCAAACATACACATACACACATATGAATTTAAACATAAATTTAATATTCAAGCAAATATATGTGTTAGGCTGTTATTTTTAAATACATCTATGGTGAGCATCACGTGCTCATTTTCTCCAATAACTCAATGGCCTAAGGACTGTGCTTCTTTCCCTGCTTTACCCCTGAGGAAACAGGCTCAGAGAGGCGAAGAGATGTGGCCAAGTCATAGCGCTTGGAAGCAGTGTACGTCATAAACTGGGCTTCAGTTTCCATTACAGCCTCACTGCCCCTTCCAAAAGGCTTTCCAATCTTCTAATTGTTTTTAAATATTATATTCTATTTTCATTTCTTTAAAACTTATTTTATACGCACATGATAATAGCACAAATAGAAAGTACACATAAATATACAGAATCTGTGTTTGCCCTCATCTCCCCCCAATACTTTGATAAAGATGTAGATAAAAGAATTTAGAGATTAACATTCTCAGTAGAAGGAAAAATCAAGTCATCCAAAGCTTATGATATGTGCCATTTCTTTTGTTATTATTTCTGCCCATTAGATTTAGCTCTTTCCCCTTATGTTCTGTAAACTGCTTTTTTATTACTGTCAGGACTGTGGTCCATTCAAGTGACTTCACAGGCAGAAACAAACTGCTCAAGTCCCAGAAACTTCTTGCTTCATAGCGATGTCGGTGGTGTCTAAGAAAGACTGACTCAAAGCACCAAAACTCTAATAGCTCCCTTGACTGAATAAAACATCAGGAAACTACAGGAAAAATGGTATCAAAGGTCTAGGAAGCTGGCAGGGTCACCTAGACTCCTAAGCTCTGTAGAAAATGATGGCAAGGAGCTATTTCCATACAGCACAGAGATTGTTCTTTTGAATTTAAGATGTTTCGAATAAACTCAACAGAAATTACTATATAAAATTTCTAAACTTAAAATTCCTGCATGGTTTGACTGTAGGGGTTAATGGTAAGCCAGCATGCAGGTCTTACAGGGGTAATGGAAATGTTCTAATACTGGATTATGATGGTGGTTGTCCAACTTAGTAAGTTTATTAAAACTCACTGAAATACTTCCCATGGGTAAAATTATCCCTTAATAAACTTGTTATTGAGGCATAACTTTTGGTTATAGAAACTTGAGGTGTTATTTTTTTTTAAACCCACCAAAACACTAGGCCTTTGGTCCTCAAACTCTAGAATGGAGACATGCTAGACAGCAGTACCTGGAAGCGGGAGGTCCTGTAACCCTGAGCCCTTGCTGGACCAGAGGACAACAGCCTCCCAGGGTGATGGCGGATACCTGCTCATAATTCACCTACCAGAAAGTGACCATGGAAGTAAGAGGCTATGTTACCACTACTGTCCCCAGACCTTACACAAAACACCATCACCATGAAAGCAAGAGGATTTAAAAGACAGCTCAAGACAGATCACAAGGAAATACATACGAAAGCTAATCTCTTTATAGTTTTTTGTTGTGGGAAAAAAAACAATGACTTTAGAGCCAATTTATTCAAAGTAAATGGACTCATTACTCCAAAAAAAGAAATTATATGTACACTCAAAACAGAGTTTAAAATTACTATTCTAGTTAGAAGAGGCTCCTTTTGAGAAGAAAAGCAGAACCTTAAGATAGGAAAGTTCCACTGATAAATGGTATGGAAAATATGCCTCAAAACTTCTGCTTACAAGCAGAGCTCCTATGTATGTGTAAAATGTCTCAATAAATTTAAAAAGTGTAAGCGTCACTGTAGGATGAGCCACAGCTCTTACAGGGACCTGAACCGACAGAAACAAGGTCACTGAAAGGGCTCTACTTTTCCATCCTGGGTAGGACCTGGATGCCCTTCCCAGACAGAATCCCGTGGACGTGCTGGTGTCAAGGGCTCTGGAGAGCAACAGCAGTACCCAAAGACCCTCAAGTGACCAGTCTTTAAGGACACCTTGCACTGCTTCCCAATCTACCACCCTCATGTATTTAATTCAGGAAATTGCTTATTTGAGGGAGCATTTGGATTATTATTTTTTTTTTTTTTTGGTTTTTCTCCGGTACCGGGATGGATTATTTTTAAATGTCTTATATTTAAGGGCACATCAAACAGGATATACTGCATTAATGTGAGATTCAAGTTGACAAAGTACCAGCAGTTCAAGCACCATGCTAAAGAGGGATGAGAGATTCAGGACAGGAAATCAAACAAGACAAGTGTGTATGTGTGTCGGGGGCTGTCAGTTTCACAGCAGTGACCTGGAAGAAAAGAACTAGACAGCTGTGGGGAGGAAAATCTAATAAAATGTCTGAGCCCCCCCGAAAGAAGACTGGCAAAGTCTGAGCCACGGCAAATTGAGGGCAATGGTTCTTTTCAGATCACAGTAAAAACATCCATCTCACAGTAGGTATTTCAGGGTAGATGTGTTAGGGTTATTTGAACCTAGCTTTGCTTTTTCCATCTAGGAGCAGGTAAGGTATGCACCAATCTCCAGGTCAGTCAGGAGGGCCAAGAGGATATGTAAACAGCTCCACGATGGCCTTCACATGGTGAAAGAAAGTGCCTCACGCCTGTGAGGAATCTTCATTCCACTCAGGTATAGTCATCAGACTGGTCCTTCAGGACCTGAAAAACCGTCTAAAGACACCGTACACTGGCTTCTACCTTGTGGCCCCTTCCCCACAGGATCCTTTATCAAATCAAGAAGAAGGTCTTGGCGCACAGTGCTGGGGCTGGAGAGAGCAGCTGGGCTACAGCTCTCTGCCTGAGCCTTGACAGTACGCAGATGGCACTTCAAGCCGGGACTGGATGAGATCACTGGGGGAACAATCAGAGCTACAGAGAGCAGCAGGCTGAGGGCTGGGCGCTGTGGTGCTCCACATTAATACGGCCGTGCCTGTCTGGTAAGTGCAGGGAAGCCAGGAGATTGCAGCATCAGAAAAGCCAGGACAGGTTTCAAGGGGAGGCGTGTGGTCACTGACGTCTACTCCTGCTCAAAGAACAAGTTACACGAAGGAAAATCACGGCAGTTGTGTGAGGCACGAAAAATATTGAGAAAATGCGTTTCAGTGGAGTGAGGAAACGAAACTGAAGTTAGATAAAACTGGAGGTGAAGAAAGGAACAAAGCACTTATTTTAAAGGTTTTGAGATGGAAGGGAACAGAGCAACAGAGGGCTGCCTGGAGATGCATGCTGCACTACAGATTTGAGTTCTCTGCTTCCGAGCAACAGCTTCAGGGGATGGGTCTATTCAACCGAGCCTTCGGGTTCAAACAGCGGCAGAGTGAAAGTTCATGAGCGGTGGTAACGGCCACTGCTTGAGGAGTGCTTATACAGAACTCCTACCTACAAGAAAAACTGCACTTGAAGTGACAGTGGTCAAAAGCTCCTTTAATCGACCTTACAAGAAAAAAAAAATCTGTACATGGGTCTATCCTATTCAGTAACCGGCATTAAAGATGAAAAATTCACTGTGTAATTGACTGGGGAATGAATTTCTACAAAAGTACATGAATTTGAAACTTGCATACATGTGAAAAAGTGCCTTGCTAAACTTTTTTTAATCAGCAAATATAAAACCTGAAGTACAATATACTCCTACAGACCCATCTTCTATTATTCCCTGGTTTTCAAAGATCCTAGATAGGGGCTGGGGATATAGTTCAGCGGGTCAAGCACCTGCCTAGCATGCACAAGGTCCTGAGTTCGATACCTAGTACTGAAAAAAAGAGATCCTAGATTATAAAATGGTAAACATAAGCTTTACATTTGATATATTAAATCAAAATAGTTATTATACCTTCCTAATGGTTTTCTTAGATCCAGGATCAACTCATTCTAATACTCACAGTAAAACTGGTGAAAGTGTTCCATTGTCGGCACACCAGGAACAAAATTGTAGAGATGAAACTTCAAAGCTTCGCTCTTCAGTAGGCTATAAGCCATCTCTGTAAGATTGATTCCAACTATTGCATAAGAATACCTATGTCAGAAACATTACCAGTTACACCAGCTAGCCAGATAGCTCATAAAATAAATTTAAATTATGTAAGGAATTAGTAAAAGGTGACTATTTCATTTCTAATATAATATTGCTTTCAGAATGCTTTCTACATAGTAAGAAAAACAAACCACAATAGTTTTAAAAAAATTTCTAAAGCCTACTGATATTCTGGATAAAATCTAAGAAATAAAAGTAAAGCCCTATTTATATGATTTCTAAAACCAAAAGAGAACTAAATTCATTAAATTTCATTAATTTCTAAACTACAGCAGATAATCTGGTATTTTCTTCTCCATTATCAGGATATTTGCTTTTAAGATTTAACATTATTATTATGTTTTCCTAAAGATTAGATAGAATATAAAAACAAAATAATGATAAAGCTAATAATATGACCTCAATTTACATTTTATTTTACAAATTTCAAAGCTATTTCCCATTTTCCTGTTCCTAATTTCAAGCCATTCCTAATCCTATTTTCAAATCTATTCTCAAAAAAATTTTACAGATGCCATTTATTGTATAACTAGAGCATATCTTGTGATAAAAATATACTAAAATATAGTGAAACCTTGGACTGTGAGTAACCTGGTTTGCAAGTGTTCTGCAAGATGAGCAAACATTTCCAATAAATTTTAACCTGATAAATGAGGGACATCTTGCAATATTAGTATGTCATGCTGAATGTCACATGATCACAACTGGTTCTCTCTTGCTGCTTCAATACACAAGTGCTGAATTATTCCCACAAACCAAGATTTTATTGTGTATACAAAACAGTTTATGACCACATTTTTCCTTAAAAATAATGCCTCATCCAGTATTCTTTATAAAGTTCTTATTAAAATAATATTTTAAGAGATGATACCCTGAAAGAAATACCCTGAAATGCCTTCAAATGCATTTAATCATGTAATTGTATTTAAGGTTATCCAGCTTACCCTAATTTTGGATGATTTGAGCGGGAAAGAATCTGATGAGCTTCCCTGGTGTAATGTTCACTGAAATACCTAAAAATGTTGAAGCAAAATAATGCAATGAGCACATGTCATTCAAACTTAATATCCAGAGGCAACTGCTATAGTCAAAATTATAATCCTAGTATTGTCACAATCATCTCAATTTCCATCCCAAATCACTTCAGTGATTCATAAATGTTCCTGACTCAAAATAATCCTAAGGACTTAGGCCTATCCAGTGCAAGCATAATCTCTGGCAAGATTGTAAAATGTTTTTAAAATGACATAAAAAGAGACTTCCTCTCTATATAAAAATAATTTTTTACAAAAATTTGCTTACTCTTATTTTTATAAAATAGTCAAAAATGTATCTGTTGAGATATTTCCTTTCACTAAAGCTTATTATCTTTACTACAAACTAAGTCTGCACTATTCAGTGGCATTTTTAGTGCAATCAAGAGTTATCCATTTACCAGAAAAAATGTTAAAATACCTGATACACTAAGTTAGTGTCAGTAAAACAGAAGCATTAGGTACAGGAGGAACACAGAAAGCTACCTATCTGCAAGCTCACACATCCTTCTGGCCCATGTTAATGCAACCTCCTTGAGTTGTTAAAGATGGGAACAAACCCAATCAACTTTTGCTTCACTTCATAATCAATGGTGCAAACAAATGCACACGCACACACAACAACTGGATGATCACTGACATGAAGATAAATAGTAAAATAAAACACTATTCCCATGGTTCCCATTGTAGAGGGCATAATCATTAACATTTTCTCAAAGTATAGAAATTTCTAATCTTCTTCTTCTGTCTTTCTTCTACGGACTAGTAGCACACACTTCCATTCTTCAAGGGCTCAAAATTTCAACCCATTAAACAAGGGCCTATTAACGTTGATGCCCGTAAGTGAAGGATCAATTAAGACTGAAGGTGGGGCCTGGGAATTTAGCTCAGTGGCACAGCGCCTGCCTGACAAGAGTGAGGTCATGAGTTCGATTCCTGGTACAAGAAAAAAAAACCACACACACACACACACACAAAAAAAAAAAAAGACTGAAGGTGGCCTTTCCAGTTTCCTTTAAGTACGTGCGGTTTTTTCTGTGGGTGCATTCTCTGAAGACAGAATATACAAAGCTTTCTTCAGCTCCTCAAAGAGATCTGTAAACCCCAAAAGTCTTTCTTAGGGCAATGCTTTCCCAAGGCTCCAATTCTGCTTGATCCCTGGACTGTTTATATTTCATTTTTGTATACAATACTCTTCATACAATTCAGTGTTCATTAGCATTTTAAAAGTGAAACTACCCTTAATCTGTAAGACAGTACCTTTTAATTTCCTTGCTGAACTTATTTAGCTGAACTTACCATCTGCACTGAATGCCACACTTCCTTCCATTTTTTCCCTTCTCCTTCTTTTACTCCCCACCATTCCTTCTTCCTAGAGACATTTCTGGCCTTTACTTGCAGATTCTTCTGCTTTGCTGTTGCAATTTACTCATTTATTCAGATTTTTTTCAGTCTCCCTTGATTCATTTTCTGCACAACATCCTTTCTTCTCCACCCACCCCCTTTTCACTTATCTTAGCCTTGTTATTTATCAAACCATCAACATACTTCAAAGCCAGAAAATATCTTAACAGACTACATGACAAAGGCCAAGAAATTCAAAAATAATAAATGACATAATTTTAATAGCTTATTCCTAGACTGTGTTTTTGGCTTCTAATGTATAAAAGGGCAATAAACCAAATCACAAAGGAATCACTTTTATCTTTTGAATCATTTTAGTACACTTTTGACAATCAAGTAATTACTAGCATATGGTAATTTTTCAAATCAGCCAATATTAGCTCTAAGTGGACTGAAAATATCTGGAAGTCATTTAAAGGTCTACCAGAATCCCTGATCTCAGCCTAGCATCAAATTCTATTAAATTATTTAAACTTTATACTAAATTCTCTTCTGATAGATGCTAGGATATCATTTTTATAATTAAAAAATTAACATTACTGTGTTGTTTATCTCTAAGAATCAGAATTATGTGGAACATAAATGCTTATAAAGTTTAGGTATTTGAAGAAATCACATACTTTTGTAATTGAAAAAAAACTGTAGATACTGAAATCTACTACAAAGTTATCTTTCCCCAAAATAACCTTATAGATATTGACCAAAATATTTTTTTCTCAATATTAACGTAATTTAGCTCAATTTCAGAATTGTTTTTTTCACAACAAGAATCAACAATTGGCCTCCCATTTTAGACATCTTTCAGTCTTTAAATCATAATTCATGGACAGATCCAAACACTGGAATCTGCAATTCCTAATAGTAGGAAACTCATCTTTCAGTTTCTTCTCTAGAATAATTTTGGCGATCATATACGACTTGAGTTGCATGTTCTTTATAAATAATAAAGAAAACAGGAAGAGCAAGTCCATGTTGCTTCTGAAAAGTCAGAGATTTATATCAATTGTCCCAAGTAATGAAGAACACATGTGAAGAAACTTTTATCATCTTATCTAGTTATTTTTTCCCTAAACGGAATCACAGCCCAGTGGGAAAAAGCAAGAGGATATTTTCAGTAAGAAGAGTGTGTACAATGTGGAAAGAAATATCAGACAGGGGTCCAGGAAGAGAAGGGGAGCAGATGAACAGGTAAATAAAGAAATCCCCCACCTTCCTCAAACAGTGTTGCTGCACATCAGCACACACTTCGAGCACTGCATTAAAATTCAGAGTATGAAACAACCAGATCAATTCTTATTAGAATGTAACTAAATTGGAAGTTACATGTGATTTCTTCAGAGAAAAAAGGAAGTTTATTTTTACTTACACAAGGTTGATTAATCCAAGTATGCCCATGCCTCTGAAGTCCGTTTTGGGGTCATCGCCCTGGAAACCAATGTCAGCCCACTGCTTGGAGATTCTAGCTGTTAGCTTTACGGTGGGCATCAGGAGATTCCAAAGCTGCACGAACATGCTTCCATATTACAAATCATAGTGATGGGCTGCATTTATTTAGACATTTCCTTTCTCATGGTTTATATAACTAGTAATTAAATGCTTTTGATTAAAAAACTATTGTAGACATATCATAAATGGTTCAACGAAGACTGCAGTGTACTTATTCAACCAAAATGACTTATAAAGAATAGATTTTGAAAAGATAGCAAATACTACAAAGGAACCTAAAACAATGAGACGTTTTATTTACTATTTAATATATGCATATCAGAATTGGTTAACTGCCTGCCTAAGAAAAACACAGTATTAGGGCAACTGGCCTTGTGTATTTCAATTGGCTATATTATAATATTGGATAATTAACCCCAATCTGAAGAATGGAAATAGGTCTGAGGGAGGGGATCATCAAACTCATAATATCCCAACCTATATTATAACTAGTTTATAAATTTTCAGCTTTAAAAGAAAAAAATATGATTTGGTTTCAAATAAATATCTTTAAAAAAAAAAAAGAATTTAATGACAGTTATCAGATACTAAATACCAACAAAACTAATCAAAGCAAAACAGACTTACAGAAATTGATCTCACAATAAGCTTGTGAAAATTTACAAAACAGAAACAGTTCCACCCTCCACCTTCCCCCATTTCACTACCGTTTCCAACGTTGTTGAGTAAAGGACTCCTAATTAAAGTATCCTATTACCTAAAATAAAATGTAAAAACTGATGACCTTCCTTTAGAAACTGGCTCTGAAGCCAAATCTAATCATTAGACTGGGTTTTATCTTGTCCCTACTTTTACTGACAACATATATAATCTGTTCACATTAACCTCTCCTCATGAACTCTGCAAAGAGTATGAGTATGACGAGATGTGTGTGATATGAAAGCTGCAGGGTAAAATCAGAAGAACTCAAAATTTAATATGCATAAGTATCAAATTTCTGGCCTCCAGCCCTGGAGATTCAGATTTCATGAGGATAAGGTAGTACTCTGGAATCTATATACTAATTAACACTGGTTAAGCCTACTGAAGGTGGTCCTAGGGCTGTGGTCCTTAAAGCAACATGGATTCCACAGCTTTTTAGCCAGGAAGCTGGCTGAGTTACTTACGCCTGTGGGGTAAGTCACTACTAAGAACTGGCTCTCTGACGCCATGTCCAAATTTCATAAGGAGTCAGGCATATAAGACAGGCAAAAACCTGCTCTTTTCTAGGCCCTAACACCTAGTACTGAAGCGAATCACTTCGTTTTCTCTGGGCCTTAGACAGACCATCTCTAAAACCGGATGATCTATAAAGCTTACTCCAGGTCTAACACGTTTTAACTTTGGCACTTCATTTACCTTACTTATTTATACTTCAATAATGAAAAATAGGAAACTTTTTAAAGAACGTATCGTGGCATTACCTATTATCATTCCATAAACCCCGAAAGAGTTATGTAATAATATATAAAGGGATATACATGCCCACAACTTCAGAGTAGCTAAAAATAATGCCAACTATATAGGAGATATTCATATAAAAAGTACTGTGAAAATCTGAGGTTTATGGATCCACAGATTTTTGGTTAAAAAGACCTTTCTTTATGAATTTATAATTTATTTCAGAATCAAATGCATTAAAATTTATTTGAATACATGTTACTGGTGCTTATTAAATTACAAATATTGACTAAAAATCTTTCCATATCAATGAAATCTAACATAATAAAATTCTCTAGGAGCAAAGGACTAGATAGCTAAATAAACCTCTAGATTTTGCACATAGATCTTACTTAGCTCAAGCCTGTTAATTTTTCTAGTGTCCAATAGTTCCAAATACACAATATAAAAATTTACCTTTAGAAGTAGCTTTTCATGTTGTTCATTATCAGAATCATATGGCCTTTTCCGTACGTCTTCTACATCCAAATAGAGTTGTTTATAACCAGTTATTTGTAGCAAGCATGTCTTCATGCAGATTTTAAAACTGAAAATAATAAAATTATTTTTTAAAATCATATTTTTGTATCACAATAAAGTAACGCCTTCTATTGCTCCATAATTCATATGTCTATTTAGAAAGCATTTCCTGTAAACAAAAACAACAAAAAAAAGCATTTCCTGGCTTTCAGTTTAATACAACAAGAACCAAAAATCTCCTTAAAACACCTCTACATGTACAAAGAATTATGTAGGATATGATAAAACAGGACCCAGGAAGAAGGCATAGGAACAACAAACTTTGCGGTCACAAGGTGACCCTCCACTTGTCATATTTCCTGTGGGCAATGCCGTACATCTCCAAACCTATTTCTAGATACCACCAACAGACCTAATTTTCTAAGCATAATAGCTCTGTGACAGGTTATGTGCATTTTCCTAACTATAAACTTGTTTATCTTCCCTGAAGAAACAAGGAAGTGAGTTTCTAGATTGATGACATTACTAACCATCAGTTCCCTGAGCCAGAACACACCAAGCTCTCTGATCCACCTCTTTTTGCCAACAATACACACACCAAAGGTTGGGGATACAGCTCAGGGGTAGAGTGCTTGCCTATCCTGGGTCTGACTGCCAGTCCCCCCCCCACACACACACAATATGCATGTATCAAATGGTCCCCAGCCCCCTATCCTATCTTTAAAATGTCCCATTAAGTAATCCTCATATCATTAACTCCCTTGCTATACTTATGGCTTTGTCATTTCTTGCCCAAATGACTCATTTTCCTGTTTTGTCTTTATTCTTCTACTATCCTCACACATCCCCAAATCTACCCTCCATCTTCCCTCAATACATATCTGAGAGTGGAGCTTGTGTGCTTAAAAACCAGAAGCCCACATCTACCATGCTCCAGCACTCCACGGACCTCCTCTCAAGGAACGTGAGCACATAGGGGATGGCAGCGTAGCAGAGAGCTCTAACCTAAGACAGAGCAGTGCACCTAACTCAACTAAAGGAGCCAGGGAGGACCTTCTCAGAGGATGCCATAACAGCTCAGTCTCGAAGGGCAAGAAGGACACAATAGCCTGTTATTTAACCTGGGGAAAGTAACAGTAAGCTACGCTAAAGAAGCCAGATGGTATGATGACAACTGCGCTAGACTGGAAACCAAGAGATACAGGTTTTAGCCCTGTGGCTTTTCACTCACTTCTCCAGCCCTCAACAGCTCACTTAGTGAAGTGAAAGGGCTGAATCAGATAATCTGTCTCTACAAAATTTTAAAACCATGTGATCTCCACACCTGACAAGCTGTGAACACATAAGAGTAATAATAATAATAATAATAATAATAATAATAATAATAGTAATGTGAAAGTAACACACCTGGTGTCCTTCTCAGGGTTAATATTCTTTTCCTTCATTATATCTTCTACATATTTGTCCACTTCACTCTCAACCACTTGTGTTGCTTTCTGTAAAATCTAGTGACATGAAAGAAAGCTGAATGAGGAAAGTCCAATAGCTGAAAAAGCGGTGCATTTCTGGGGGATTTAATCAGCTTCACAAAGAAAATACTGAAGCACAAAGGGAAACCAATTGTATTTCAAATTTTGCGTGGGGCTAAAGTAATATATATATTTTAATAAAAGAAAAGCACTAATAGGGATTGAGTTGTTTTCTTCCTTCCATATGGATATTCAGTTATTCTAGTACCATTTACTGAAAACTTTTCTTCATTGAATTAACACCATTAAAAATTGTACACCCTTTTATGTATGGTTTATTTGTGCCCCCTCATTTGTTCATCTTTCTGCTGAGAAAGTTTTTAAGTCCGGAAGTGTAAGTCTTTGAACTCAATTCTTTCAGATTATTTGTGCTATTCTTGGTCTGTTCCTTTTCTGTATAAACCTGACAAAGACCTTGCCAGTTTCTTCAGTAGTTTGCTGGGATTTTTATAACTACATTGAATCCATGGGTCAATCTGAGAATTAACATCTTAATAATACTGAGTCTTCTAACTGATAAATACAGTATATCTTTTCATTTTAGTTTTTCTTAGAAATTCAATTTGGGAATTACTTTTTAATATTACCGAGTCTTCCAATAGATGAACATATCTTTCCATCTTCTTAAAAATGTTCCCTAGTTCTAGTGCAGAAGTCTTATGTTTCTTTTATTGAATATCTCCCTATTTTATATTTCTAGATGCTATTGAAAGTGGTATTGTGCTTTTTATTATATTGTCCAAAAGACAGTTGCTAACATATAAAAGTATACCGTGTCCTATGCCACTGTTAAATTTATAAATTTATAGTAATATAAATAATAAATTTAGTAGTTTCTGTAGATTCCCTAAGATTTCCTATATTCCCAAACTATATCATTCATTAATTAAGTTCTACTTCTTTCTGTCCAATTATTTTAACTTAGACTTCTTTTTCTTGTTTATTTCACTACCCAGGATCTCTAGGACAATAAAATGAGAGTGTGCCAACATACTCACTGTGTTCTCAATTAAATGTGGGCAGCATGTAATATCTCAATATTTTCTATCAAGCTAGCTGCAGGTTTTTCATAGGAAGTCCCTTGCATAGGTAGTCAAGGGCTACCTATAAAAACTATTCTCATTTTTAAAAAACTTAATCACCCCTAAGATTCAGAACGAAAGAGGACTCCAGACAACTCTCTCCAGTGTTCATTCAGGTACCTGAGTTATTTTTACATAAATAATTCATTAATAAAAGATTAGGCCATTAATAAAAGATTAAACTAAGTAGCACCTAGTTTATAGGCTACTCACCAGATCATAATGGGCATCCCTGTAACACTCATCAACCATTCTGTTTCTAGCATGAACTAGTAACTCATACCAACATCATATAACAATGGCAAGTCAAATTTTTTACCTTGATCAGTATTTTACATTATGACCAAATATAAGCATATATATGGATATCAAAAACAGAGATATGCATACAACATAAAATTAAGAATTTCATAAAGCAATGTTTAATCTTAATGACCAGTAATTTCTAAATAGTTTCTATTCTATTCATTTTGTTGTTGTTTAATACTAATTGTGGTCCATCAATGGAATTTCAAACAATGATCTAGATCACCCATACTCTATCTTTGTCAGATCAAATAATCCATATGTAGAAATAATTGTGAACTAATACAGGAAAGTAACAGCATGTGGTAGACTAATTACTGGTCCTGGTTTTTCACTGTCCTGTGTATCAATTGTATACCTACCTGTCTCTGTCCTGGCCTTATGGTGAGGCATAATATATATTTCTCTATTTCTTAAAATGGGGTTGGCCACTTATTTTAACCAAGAGGATACTAATGGATATGACACAAGAGAATTAAAATATGTCTGTATGTTTGGGCCTCCAGCAATCCACTATGGGATCATTCTGTTAATACTCACTATTTCCCCCACCTGGTTGTTAAAGACAAATGAATAGAGCTGAACGTGGCACCAGCTTGAAAAGCCTCTCCAGCTGGCCAATAAAACATGAGCAAGAAATAACATGCTTTTTGTTCCTGAGATTTTGTAACAGTTTGTTACACAGCAACAGGTAATGACTACACAGCATGAGTTAGGACTTTTTAGGACATCCCAAAAAGTACAGGATTCAGGGTTTGCTTTATGCAAATTTGCTTGCTCTTCTCCCACATAGCTAGTCCTACAGATGGTCCTAGAGAAGAGTTTCCCCCTACAACCTCGCCTCCTCCAAAGCTATGAACTCTTAAGGCAAAATAAACAGGTAAAGCCTCAGAACAGGACACATTATTCAAGGAGCCTCACTATGCATGAAAAACATACACACAGAGAAAACATTTTATAAACGAACACTACTTCTAAAGAGGAAAATTCACTTAATGTTCTTTATAGCAAAGACATCAGCAGGATACTAAAAATAATTCTAAAACTTAGGCATGATTTTAAAGAAAAAAATATGCTTCAAGCTTTCTAAAAGTATTGTCTTGGTATGATCTTACCTTATTCTTGGAGTAGGTCAAAGAATTTTCTGAAATTAAAAAAAAGTTACCACTTAAATGCTATTTGTGATTTACTCCATAATAAATAATAAAAATATCAAACTACTAATAGAATACTGTTTGAAAAGATATAATTTCTACATGACTAACATAGCAAACATTTTAAAATTTTATTCTTACAGTGTAGAGAAGCAGGCACTGCTCAAAAAACCTCAACCTAACACAACAAGGCCAAAGGTGACATCTACCTTATTTCCCCAGTTCTCTTTCTATGTAGATCTCTGAAGTGTCAATGGCTAAGCCAGGCCCCAGAAACTCAACTGAACACTACATTCTCTACTACAGTTTCTTACCTTGTTGGCCTTCAGGAGTAAATGTTTAGAGGTGCTAGCAACTGAATCCTACAAGAACAAAGGGGCAAAGACTCATCTGGCCAACCATCCTCTAATCAGACAAAGAGTAAAACAACTCTTCCATTTCTGGCTTGTTTCAAGAATGACAAGAAAATTTTTACTGGTCCATTAAAAAATTCAGCAGCACACAACTGTAGTACAGGTACCGAGAAGGTGGAGGTAGGATTCCAAGTTTTAAGGCCAGCCTGGGCAACTTAGTGAGCTCTGTTCTCTAAATAAAAGTTTTTTTAAAGAGCTGGCAATGTGGCGCAGTGGGGGAGGTGCTTACTTAGTAAGCCTGAGGCCCTGGGCTGGGGGGGGGGGGAAGGTGTGGCATATTTACTAATCATCTTTCTCGCCAGAACTTGAAAAAAATAATAAAAAAAAATCTTTTGTTACAAAATATAAAGCCTGTTAACATGATTCCCCACACTATGAAAAATCAACAAAGCTGCCTGCACAGATTTCTTATCAAAGAGGTATTTTGTTCTTTTAAGGGCAAATGAAAAGAGCAGGCAGTACTTTAAGTGAACCAGCAGTTGTAAGAAATCTAAGAAAGTAAGTAAGCTTAAATCATCCAGCTGCACTAAGGCACATTCTGTCAGTCTTTCAGGTTGTCCTGGGTGCACCTTCCAACACCCTTGTCCCCCAATTTCATGGGGGTGATTTCTCAGTTAAAAGCACAACTCATCTACACAAAATATCTGGTTAATGCATGATTTTTCTACCTGATACAGTGCTGATGAGCAGTAGCAGTTCTCAAGTCTTTCTACCCTGGCTAAAAAGCGACTTCAAACCACATTTCTCATTCATTTATGTTCTAATTTAAGGCAATACTTTCAACGCAATCTTGAAAAGCCAACACATTTCAGAAGAGAAGAGATCAGCACTGGCCAAGAGAAACCTAATGCAAGTGAAAATGTGAGTCACAGTTTGTGCACCATAAAATTTTCTCTAGCCACATTCAAAGGAAACACGTACAATGATTTTAACTCCACAGATCCAAAACATCACTTCAACATATGATGAATGTAAACAATGAAGACATGTTTACCGTCTTGGAAATCTAGTGTATACTTGACAGTTGGGGCACAAATCACACATCTGTGCTACATTTCAAGCTGTTAACAATCATGCAGGCTAGCACCAGTAGCTATGGTACTGCTCAGTGCAATTCTGAGGCTAGGGACCACTGAACACTTAATCACTGTTCTTTCAGAGAGGAGTGAGAAGTTAAAAGACTAGTGAATGATGCTAAGTATGAAACGGATCTAGACGGAAGCTCCTCACTCTTTCCATTTTCGTAAAAAGGGATTACAGAAGTATAGAAAGTTTTCTCTACAGAACAGGTGGGAATCCAAGGAACAACTGCTGAATTTAAGGAGCCACATAAGATCATTCTTTCCACAGATACGAACTTGTCGCTGGTTTCTTTTTCAATAAAGTAATACAATTTCAGAACTGAAAGGGTTCAAAAAAAAATTACAAAGCTAACGAAATCCAGAGTGACTTGACCAGAATATACACAGTACATTGTCACTATTTCTATTCATTCAAAGTTAAATTTTCATTATTTTTCTTTTTTGAGTAACATTACCTATCCTGTGTGTCCTTTGTGCACCTACATAGGTATCAAAAATTCGTTGTAATTCACACTTCCCAGTCATCTGTCGTAAGAGCCATTTCATCCAAAATCGAAAAAAGTGCCCATAGAAGAACTCCCACAAAGAAAGAAACATTTTTTGCCTGGGGAAGAAAATATATAATACAAGCTTAACGACCTTCAGTTGAATTTAAAACTGAAAAAAAAAATTACAATTTGCCCAAATCACCAAATCTCAAATTATTTTTAGTATCTAACTGTTTTGTGATCGTGTTTCATTAGGCATCTAAGAAAACGACAGATGTAATATACACAAGATGATTAATTAAACGATGGATTAATCAAATGTCCAAGTATCACTTTTTCAAAACTGTAAAAAGCAACCTAATGGCTTAAAAGAATGATAGATCTAGGTCTGCCTTTTTGAACCAACTGTACTATATTTCACAGCTTCCTGTTGTAAGTTCTCACTCTGAGCACTAGGAATCAACAGCCCTACTAAGCAACAATTAAAATATATAAACGTCTGAGTTGTTTTGGTAAGAAATACGCTCTTCTTAACCCTCCCGAATGACTTGCTTCAGCTCTCCCACTACCAGCTGAGGTCAGCAACTAAAAACACTACACACGGCTCACAAACTGAAGCACCCAAGATGAGAATCGAGAAATCACGTCCTAATTCTTCATCTTCCATTCAATTACGTGGAGGGCAGGAATCCTAGTAAGTTTTTAAAACATCCAAACAAAAAACTACACACTTAGTAACCCTGGGTGTTGTAACAAAGAAACTCTTCGGCTTGTACGTGGAGGGGGGGATACGCGTGAGGGGGAGACACTTGAACACGGACGCCCGACTCTGGGCAGCCTTCAACATCCCGCAGGCGCGTCCACTCGGACCCGGGCCTGAGGGCTTGGAGACGGGCACTCTCCGCAGTCGCCGCAGTCTGCGGTCACAGACGCGCCGGCCGTGTCTACAAGGATCTGCTCCAGTCCGCGCTCCCCGGACAAAAGACGCGGAGCTGCCCGGCGGAGGGACGCCAGCCCGGGGGGCCGCAGCTCCCCCAGCCCGCGGGAGTCGCCGCGCCGGGGCCTGCGGAGCCGGGAAGCCCGGCCCGCGCGCCGCCGGAGCGGAGAGAGCGGCGAGCACAAAGCCCCGCCGTCCGGGCGCCCCGCCGAGCTCCCGCGGGACGTCGCGGGGCTCGCGCAAACCCGCGCACCCTCGGCGCAGCCGCACGGAAACAGCGCAGGGTGAGAGAAAAGAAACAGCGGCCACCTCACAAGAGCGGAAGAACTAGGGGGAGCTGCAGCTGCCTCGGTTTCCCCAACTGCAAACAGCCGGCAACGGAAACGACGCTATTCGCGGAGCGTTCCCTGCAAACACCGCGACCCGGAAGTGCGGGAGGGAGACCGCCGCACCTCCTTACCCCCGCTCCGCGCGCCCCGCCCCCAGGGCCTCTTCCGATTGGCCGGCGCTCCGCCTATTGCCCACACTGAAGGCGGGGCCAGCGCAGCCGGGCGCCGGGCGTGCGCCTGTTCTGGAGACTCCCGGGCGGTTTCCCTGGCAACGACGCCAAGGAGAGGCGGCCGGCGCCAGCCTGGTCTCTTGTAGCGCTGTCCTGGAGGCTGTTCTTTTCCTCGATAAATATTGAAAACATTACTGTACTATTGCTAGGCAGCTGGTACAGAAGCAGCGGTGCGTGCCTGTGGTAACTTTCCTATCGCCAAGGTTACAAAGGCGCTCTCGTATAATCTTCTGTGAAGAAATCATGAATTGCCTCATTTTATGGATAACGACGAGAAGGAACTCAAACCACCTGACTTGCCCATGGCCAACACCTGGCAAATAAGGAGAGCGCTACATCTTGTGAGAACTTAGGACTTTCTCTTATAATAATAAACATTTAACAGTTAACTCATTCAACATTCTTTCCTTAATAACTATGTCTATCGAAGAAGTAATTTACACACATGAAAAAGGAAGAAAAAAATTCTTCCCTTGTTGGTTGTCTGTAATGCATTGGGCAATGTTCCAAAAGGGATTCAAACAGTAAGCCAACAGGCAAATATTTAGTATGTCAAGTGTTACTACATTAGGAATCAGAAGAACTTAGCAAAGCGATATGGGCGAGCGTGTGTTATATACAGTGTCATCAGCAAAGTCTCAGTAATAATGACCTTTGAGCCCTACTGGATGAAGTAAGGGAGGGGGCTCTGAGAGAATCTGGAAGAAAAGTATTCTAGGCTCTCGAGTGGCAAGTTCACAGCCTTGGAATTGAACGTATCGGAAATACTTGAGGAGCAGCAAGAAGGCTAGCGTGTTTGAAGAAGAAAGCAAGGCAGAGAGTAGACAATAAATACAAAGGACAACTTACGTTCCAAATAACTCCCCCTTGCCTCACCCAAGAAGACTCCTGGCTCCTCAGTCCTCTTGCTCAGGAGCAATCCTGGTCAGCTGATTTATGCGTCCAGACATAGTCTAAGCAGTGCCCGTCTGTACATTCCCTCCATCTCCTTGTTAACACAAATGGGAGCAAGCACTACACACTTTTCCACACCTCAACCAGCATTTTAAAAATAGACGCCACATGTGGAGCACTAGAGGAAGCGATGGGGTTGGAGCTGCCCTAGGGTCTCGGTATCCCAAAGAACTGAGCAGAACACCCAGAAGTAGAAGTGAAAACGTACATTTATTAGCAAAGATACACTCCTCTGGGAGGGAGAGGGCCGGCAGACAGAGCTGACAGCCTGGAAGAAGTCAGGGCTTATACAGGGAGGTAGGAACTCTTTGCAGTGGCACAGAGATTAACTCCAGTCAGGGAGAAGTCTCCTCCTTTCTGCGGAAAGAGAAAGTTTCTGTCCTTATATGGGCCTGTGAGGAACTGTCACGGTGCCCAGGCTGGGGGTGGAGGTCAAAACCACAATGTAAACGAGATTGTAATTACTTATAACTGGGTTGAGGTCACTTTGGGTTGTTTCAGTATTCTAGAGTGATAGAATGTGTGTCCCCAGGAAGGCTTAGTCATGAGAGATGAGTGCTTTTGTGTGGTTTTTTGAGTTTGTCTCGGACCCACCAGAAGCTTAGAGCGCACGTGTCCTCGTCTTTACTGGGTGTCATCTATGGGCACTTTTTGTGGCTTTGCAGAGCCAGCTGCCTCCTTTTCCTTCTGCCCTTCAGGACTCCTCCATCCAAGACTTTCTTCTTTCTACCTCCTCCTCAGTACCAACACAATTTTTTCCAAATATTTTCCATCTTCAGTTCGTTGAATCCACTGATGCAGAGGTCCTGACTATGAAGGGTTGACTATGCTTAGCACTGGGTAGTGGTTTTAATTCATCTGTTAAGGTTGTGGAGGGATGATTAACTTGTGAGAGAAGATATCCTCATCTGACCCTTGGGGAAGGGTCCAAGGATGTATGATGTTGTTGCCATAAAGTGGCAGAAGACAGTGGAAAATTTTTTGGAATTATTGAAACATAATGATTATGCAAAATGTACCAAATGCCAGCAGGAGAATGGAAAGGCAGTATAGTATTATGATATGAAAATTGAAGTTTACAACACATGGAAATGTTACACTAAATAGCACCAGAATTACTACTCAATTGCAGATGGAGAAATAAGAAAGAAAAAATTCAGTTCTTGTTTTTACCTGCATACATAATTAGAATGGATATAAGAGGTTCATTTTATTACCAGTTTAAAGCCAAATGTCTTTAAGAAATAGATAAGGATGCCCTTCACATAGTTTTAATGCAAAATGGAAGCCTTGAGACTTAATCAAATAATTCTTTATAGTAAATATCAGGCAGTGTCAACATCAGGAAAGACACGGAAAAAATCTCATCTTTCGTTAAGAAATAATGACAACAAAAATGCTATTCTCCACTAATGCTTGTTATTAATCCTATGTAGCCGAAGAGAAAAGGAAAAGATTCTTGGAGAAAACTCCTAACTATTATGATTTAAACAACACTTCCATGTCTTAAACAAAATGTTGCTTGTGCTAGACACTGTACAAATTTTACAAAAGGTCTGGATTAAGCTAATGCTGCCTCCTCATCACTCTGAGAGAAGTCAAGCAGTTTGCGGAGGAGTGAAATATATACATATGGGCTTTCCCCAAGGATTTCTGACCTTTCCAACCCACTGCCAGTTTGTGAGATTGTATTTAGACATGATCACTGTAAAAATAAAGTTAATTCATCATACTGATGACATTACAATTCCCTCTTGGAAAGAGAAACTTAGAAAAACTTCAGACCTGTAACAGCAAATATGACTCACCAAATATTGATTAATCCGGCTAAGACTCAGAACCTGCCCCAATCCGAGAAATACGTAAAAATGCCTTGGAGCCACCAAAGATATTCTATAAACAGTAAATAATACATTACTTTCACCCCAGGACTCTCCTAATTAAAAAAAAAAAAAAGACACAACAACTCAAGAGACTATTTGCAAAGCTACGGAAAACATATAATGGTTAGCGACCCAAACATGTTAATGAAATCCTAAGATTTCTACACATTTACAGGACTTCAGAAGTTTCTGACTTCTGAAAGCAAGCAACTTAAACTTTGCAATATAATACTGCCACCTTGTGGCAATGACTAGGAATTTTGGCTTTTAAAAGTTTCTCATAATTGGGGCTAGTGTACTTGTTTGGTAGCCTTGCTGTAAGGCTCTCATAAAAAGAGTACCCATGAAAATGGAACCTTTTGACACTGTTTTGGGGAATGTTGTTCAGCCAAAGAGAATGAAACCACGTCATTTGTAAGAAAATGGATGCAGCTGACTTCATTAGATTCAAAAAGACAAGTGCCAAGATGTTTTCTCCCATATGAAGTATCTGCGAAAAAATATGGCATGAAAGCAGAAAGAAGACTTAGAAAATATAAGAAGAGAAACAGACAGGGAAGGGAAGGCCAAGAGAGGGCAAAAATCGGAACGGATATGATGAACTGATCAAAATGATCAAATGATCAATATATCACAGACATGTAGGGAAATACCACCATGGGACCCCTTATTGTGTATAATTAATGTGCTCTAGTAAAAAAGAACTATCACACTGAATTTCATCTATATATAGAAATAGTATTGTTAATAAAATATTTAAAAATAAAAAATAATCAAGAAAATTTTATAAGGTCAGAACTACCTATCATGTCACTGATGATATCAGAAAGAAATAGTAATGCAAACCAAAGAAATCATGTCCTGAGAGATGATTACCAGTGTCTGTGGGGACTTACGACACATACCTGAGCAGACAACATTTCTGCTATAGAGCCACCTAATTAGCAATCCACATCCCGGGCAGAATGGTCTAAATTTCAAGAGTCTCCACCAAAATAGAACAAGTTTACTCACTGACTCGAGAGCTGTGTAAATGGCAGTGGAAGGAGACCTTAGCTCTTTACTCTGGACAGTATTTGCACACAGAGTCCCAGGAAAAAGCCAATGGTCAGGAAGAGGAGAATATTGATGAGTTAACATTATGGACACACAGGTGCTAGACATGCGGTTGAGTCAGGCCCTGTGGGATTTCCAAGGGAGGATGATAGGGAGGTCACACAGATGCCCACAAGAGGAATCAAATTGTTTTAAAGGTGGCCACACATGGTAGTGCATGTCTCAACAGTTGGGAGCTGAAGGAGTTTGAGGCCAGCTTGGGCTACACAGTGAGTTCAAGGCCAGAACAGAACACATACCAACACTCTGTCTCAAAAAAGAAATGAAAGAAAGAAAGAAAGAAAGAAAGAAAGAAAGAAAGAAAGAAAGAAAGAAAGAAAGAGAAAGAAAGAAAGAAAAAGAAAGAAAGACTTTCAAAGGTGACTAAAATGCCGGTTGATGGCCTGGCAACACTCTGGAAGTAGCTACCCAGATAGCTACTTTTGAGTAGGCGCAGGAGTGCCAAAGTCATGCAGTAATGGGTGGGATAATGATATATTCCAATTTGTCTCTTACCTAAGCCATGAATGTTGGAAGAGACTGGTGAGCCAAAAAATGTAGCCCATTAAAGTTGGCATTTGGGAACATCAGGCTACAGAGCTCTCAGCATAAAAGGCATTGAATATAGGATGCAGGGTTACTATTTGTAGCCCCCACAGGATTCACCTATGTTTGATACATTTCATCTTAGCTAAAGCCAAAGCTACAGGCACAGCCAAAGGCTTAGAACAAGGCATTATGTAACAAGTTGGTTCCTCTCCAATATCTCCCTGGACCAAAGAACGTACTCTATGTGGCCAATATGCAGAGTTCTACCCTCCTCTCTCCCAAAGGATTCCCAATATTATATGGAAATACTATATTCTACCTAGGAGATAGCCATCAAGTTGACAGTAGAATAAGTAATTGAAAATACAGACTATAAGGGTGTGAAAGGCTGCCTGGCTCAATTAGATGAAAGCATGGTTTGTACAAATATGCATGCTGGTAAAGGGGGAGCAGTTTTAAAAGGGCTCTAGGGTGCAGAGGTAGGTAAGTGTGTATGGGTGCTCTGATAGAACTCTTTCCCACCATACAAATGTTTGTTGCTTAAACCCTCCTTAGGTAAAGGAAGTGATGGGAGGATGATTTTCCTGTGTTACTTACCTGTTGTTTACTGTAGCCAAACAAACCATTGCATATTTTGTGGCTTAAAACAACAATGCACTGTTTGTTACAATACTGTGGGTTTACTGGGTCTAGCCAGGCAGACCTGCTGCGGGTCTCACCGGGTTTCTCCCTGCACCCACCTTCAGATGGGGCCTGGCTAGGACTGAAATGTCCAGGATGGCTTTGAGCACAGCAGTTGCTGATGACTCCACTGCTCAGATTGCGTTCTCTTGTGCTCGCTACAGTTTGCAAGGAATTGCTGTCCTAGGAGAATCTTAAGGGTTCCTTCCAGACCCATCATGCTCCTGAATTGTGCTGAAGAGACGGCTCTCATGCTGGAGATAGTTAACTTCATTCTGAGCAACCTGAAACAGCAAACACGGACCTGAATAGCTGGCATTTTATCCACAGTTGTTATCTTTCAGATTGTCTTATCTTCTGGGATCCTACATGTGTATCAGACCAGGAAAATGTGTCTCCGTTCAATTTACTCTTCTGTGCTAGTAAATGACATGAGACCACCATTAAATTGAGGTTAAGAAGCCCGGATGGGGGTTTCAAATGCTGGGAGACTATAAGAGATTATTCTTTCCAATCCTGTCACTTTAGCCTGAAGTGCTCAACTGTCCCTGGGTTGTTTGTTTTGTTTGTGTTGTTGTTACTGCTGCTTTTTGTTCTTGTTTGGTTGCTGACATATGTAAGTACACACATTTCCTTGGACAACTACTACTAATTCAATCTGCTTTAAGTAGATTTCTCCCTCCACTGTGAGTGTAACTTAGATTCATTTGGGGTGCCCCTACCCCCAGTACACAGAAATATGCAGCAACATGAAAGGAATTCAGAGAGGGGATCTCAGAGCGGCCTGTAGTCCTCAGGTTTTTGACTCATGAAACAGACAATATATGAAGGACCAAGATACGGAAAAGATCTGAATGGTTACAGAGGATGCCAGACACTGTGGAGGCAGGCACCCAGAGAAAAAGTACAGAAAACAGAAGCAAATGTGGTATATTCAGGACAGAATCAAAAAAGAAAAACAAAGCACAGCAAGGGTCTGGGAGGTCACCAGGGCACTTAAGGGAGACTTCCGTGTAATGAGAAAGCAGTGAGACCCTGACTGGGTTGAGTTTTACCCTCCAGGAAGAGAAGAGAAGAGCGGCTCACACAGGAAGGCCCAGGCCAGGCCATCTGGTATTGTGTGAGATGTGGACTGCAAAGGGTAGGTGCCACCCCGAGACCAGCTTGAACGTCACCGTGATCTTTTAGGGGTGATAGGAACAACGGAAAAGTGTTTCAGAGAGGGACTGTGCAGATTTTATAAATGGGCTGTAACGAGAGTCACCGCGTCACAGCCGTTCCTGATTGGCTCAACACCCAGCCCTACTGTAATGAGAGTCAAATTGACCTGAAACCGTTGATGAACATCGAGGGACCCTAGTGTGGTAGCTCACCTGGAACAGAAGTGGACGTCTTGAATTCGAATGGGCCATCCAAGCAGAAGTGCTGAGAAGACAGCTAAAAATGTAAAACTAGAGCTCCAGCAAGAGGACAGGGAAACCTGCTTCTGGGAAGGTCTGCAGTGGACAAGCCACCTTCTCCCACCCGGTCTGCTCCAGCTTTTTTCCACCCTGGTCCCCCAGGGGGAGGCCGGTTTGCCTGAACTAATAATAGCCCAAGCTGAACTTCCTCGACTTCTGGCTCCCAGGAGAGTTCGCAAGAAACTGTAGGGTGAAGGAACAGAAAAAAATTGAATTTTCTTTCTCCCCGTCCCCGCGACCCCTTGACCCCCTCTTGAGGTCTGGCTGTGTCCCTGCTGGACTGAAGGTCCCACCCACCTCGCGGCCATCAGCATCCAGGCTTCCAGTGGCCTTTTTCAGGAGGCCCTGTGTTCAGAGCCCTCTCAAGGCCCCGAAAACCAGTCTGGCCAGAGGCGCAGTGCCGATGTGCAGCAGATCGCTCGAAACCAGAGACTGCCTGCAAGCCCGAGTCGGACCTTGGCGTGCAGAATCAACTGCGGTTCTCCCAGCACCTCCGCTTGTGAACGGCCCGCCACCACGGCGGGATCCGGCGCGAAGCCGGCGCCACCCAGCAGGCTCGCTCGGGTTTGCAGCGCGCGGCACCGCGGGGCGCAAGCGGCGAGCGCAGAGCGCAG
>NW_004955428.1:3316677-3340531 GCF_000276665.1 Chinchilla lanigera
TCGAACTCACGACCTCGCGCTTGCCAGGCAGCCGCTGTGCCGCTGAGCTAAATCCCCAGCCCCTGCTCCCTTCTCGATCGCTTCCAGAAACGCGCGGACGTCTGGCTCAAAACGCGCCTCCCGCAGCGCACACCCCTTTCCTCCCGCCAGGGCTGCTTAGGTTTGGGGCGCTTCTGAGTATTACCTGCCTGCCTGAAAAGAGGCGACTCGGCCCTGGTCCGGCCCCTGAACCTTCTCAAATGAACCACGCGCGAGCCTTTGGGACCGACCGCTTGGAATACACCAACATTTTAGGTTATCGTCGAAGGGAGTGTCAGTCTAGCGACCAGAAATGAAAGTTGCCCGGTTAAATTTGAATCTCAGATACACGGTGAAATTTTTCGTATAAAAAGTTGCGTGGGACGTAATTGCTCTAAAAACGTATTTTTTGTTAACCTGAAACTCACTTCTAACTAGGTATCTTACTTATCTTTCACCCTGGTTGTCCATTCTGTGACTTTTGATGTTGTTGTTTTATGTTGATTTTTGTACTGGAAATGGAACTCAGGACCTTGTGCTTGCCAGGCAGGCGCTGTGCCCCTGAGCTATATCCCCAGCTTCTCGCCGTACTTTTTAAACTTTTTTTTAAACTGTGACATTGATAGTTCATATATTTGAGCTTTTTGAGATTTAAGAACACTGGGAGTTACTAATCCAGGTTGCTTTAGGTTAAATTCTCATTGTCCCCCCAAACACGTCTATGAGTTAGGAGTAAACCAGGTAATCTCAGCAGTAGTGTTAAAGTTTGAGTTTGAAGGTGGCTTCATATTAAGTCCTTTAGTCAGTACTACATTTTGTCATCATGTACATGAAAATGTCCAATTCTATCTCACTGAAATACTAGAAACTACATTATAAGACTTCTAGTCTTTCATTTTATACCCTTTCCCCCTTCTTCATTTTCTCTAAAGAAGACTATTAAAATGTTTTTATCTTAGAACAATGAGAATATTTATAACAAAAATAAATGGTTTCCTGTAACCAGAAAGCAAGTAATGTTGGAAGGCAATTTAGAATGATAGCCTTTGAGGACATTTTAATATAGTTAATCTTTTTACAAGGTCTGACAGATTCATATAAACACTTTGATCTTTTTTCTGGTTATAACCAAAAAGTTTACTTTCTCAAAGGGTTTAGATTCCCATCATTCATAGGTACAAGTTCCTAAAATGGTATATTTCTGAGAACGAAACACTCCTACAATAGCAAATAAATCAGAGTTTTAATTTTCTATAAGTTCAACATATTAATAATTCATTAATTTTTTAACAAATATCTAAACTCTGTGAAGACAAGCTCTTTTTTTTTTTTTCTCTTTTTGACTGTTTTGCTCACTGCTTCGTCCCTAGCATCTGGAAGATTGTGCAACATCTAATAGGCATGGTAAATGTTTGTTGAAAAAATGAGTGATCAGGTACATGAGTAAATGACTGAATTTACTAAGTACCTACTCATATTATAGGCACTAGGTTAACAACAATAACCACATCCCTTTCCTGGATCTTATGTTACGGCTGGGGGAAATGCACATGCATGAAATACGATTACTGTCTGATGTCAGGTGTAGGCAGGGACAGGAAGGAAAGTACTGAAGTTATGCTTTGGTACTCAGTTGCTTTGAAACTCGTCACACTTGGTACTCAATGCATTTTGACTCCATATTTTGTCCCGGTATTTGTCGTGTGTTTGATACTCTGTGCACAAGAAAGAACTTGTTGGTGTCAATTGCCTTGTGACTCACTACCCTTTCCAGCCAAAACAATTTATTTGATACTGTTTTTGGTAGTGTTTGGCCTTCCTGGAACTAATTAATGAAGGTTACTGTTGTAGTTTGGGCTTTACAAGGGGAAACAACACCATACAGGACACATCACTTATAAGATTATTTTATAATAGTTGCCCAAAAAGTCATATACAAAAAGAGTACAGGAAATATGTCCACAAAATAAAGACCAAAGAATCCACCTGAGGGCCTTGATCCACAGTAAGGTCATGCATGAGTCCAGCTGAAGACCTAGAGCTCATAACAATGTCCCCCCATGAGTCCAAATGGAGGCCAAGAGCCCACAACAATGCCTCATGCGGGTCTGTTTCACGGTTCTGCTCTGGGAAGGCTCAAAGGTGAGTGGTGGAATCTAGAAAGTCTGTGCAGAAGGATGAAGGACCTGTGCTAGCAGGCTGAGGGATCTGCAGTAGAGCCAGGAAGTGATGCTCAAAGTAAAAACCAGAGCTCCCCCAAAAGGTACCACAGCCATCCTCAGTGACAGGTCTGGAGCTCCTCCAGTGATGAGAACAGCTGATCTTAATCAGGAAAGCCAGCAAACCAAGCTTCTGCATGAGACTGAATAATGCACAGTCTTCCCTTCTGGAGCGAGAAAGCCATGCTCAAAGTGAAGACCAGAGCTCCCCCAAAGTGAACTGTAGCCATTCTTAGCAACACAGAGGTCCCAAGTTCCTTCGACCATGAGAGTGGCCAAGTTCATCAGAAAAGCCAGCATGACAAGGTCCTCCAAGAGAATTAACAGCAGCCCCAGGAAAACCAACAGCTCCCAACAACTTCTAAACTTCTTCCTCTCCAGTTCTGCCTCTCATGCTGCCAGCAACAATCCACAGGTGAGCATCCCACACCTAGCACCACACTGGTTCAGTTCAGCTGGGTGTTACAAGTTGACCATCAGTGGAGTCCACCACAGTTACCAAGGAACCAATGTATTTTGATTTTGTTGTCAGAGAAGGATTCTCCATGGAAGTTATATTTGAGCAGATTTCTGAATGAAGTGAGGAAGCATTTGTGTGAATATTTGGGAGGAAATCTTCCAGACAAAGGGAAAAACATGTGCAAAGGCCCTGAGTTAGTTTGGATTTCATTTACTTGTGAGACCACAGTAGGACTATAAGTTTTACTCTAAATAAGAAGCCATTGCAAAGTTTTGTGTAAAGGAGTGGCATGATTGTATGTGTATATTTAAATGATTATTCAATTTGGGCTGTGAGAAAAGAGAAAAGGAAAGAAGGAAGGAAAGAAAGGAAGGAAAGAAGAAAAAGAGAGAAAGAAAAAAGAAAGAAGGAAAGGAAGAAAAAGGAAAAAGAAAAAGAAAGAAAGAAAGAAAGAAAGAAAGAAAGAAAGAAAGAAAGAAAGAAAGAAAGAAAGAAAGAAAAAGAAAGACAATGCTCTAGGAAGTTTTGGTTTCTCAACCTTAGCATTATTGACATTTTGCACTGGATAATTCTTTTTGGGGATTTAAGAGGGGACATCCTATATATTGCGGAATATTCACAGGCTCTCTCAGCTCTGTCCAGTAGATGCCAGTAGCCACATACCTGCTCCAGTTGTGACTGTTGATGTTTGAGAACCGCTAGTATTACAGTTTGGATCTAAAATGCCACCCAGGGTCCACATGCCAAGGGTTTGGTTTCCAGCTGATGGTTTTGGAAGGTGACTGGATCGTGAGTGGGCTGGTCTCATCACGGGGTAACTATTGATGAGTCCCATTGACAGGTTTATAGCAGAGTGGTTCTTTCCTTTCTCATCCTCTGCTATGCCTTTCCACTGTGATATTCTGCCTTGCACAGACCTAAAAGCTAGAGAGCAGCTGATCAGGGACTGAAGCCTCTGAAACCATGAGAGGAAATAAACCTTTCCACCTTTAAGTTGTTTTTCTCAAGCATCTTGTCACAATGACAGAGAACTAACACAACTGATTTAAATGCCTAAGAAATGGAGTTACCACTTGCTGAAATGGAAAGGCTTGGAAAGCAGCAGATGTTGGTGGGAAAATCAGTGTTAACGTTATACATGAAATACCCATTAGAGAGCCTGGAGGAAGAATTGAATAGTCACTGGATATGTCAGACTGGACCAGGACTGGCAAGATTAATTGGAAAAGATCACCATGCAATAGCTAAGGCCATGGAATAGGTGAGATTAACTACAGGGTAGATGGAAAACACCAAGCAGTAAGACTTGGGGAATTCTAGTATTCCACCATCAAGGGAAAACTAGGAAAGTGAAAGAACTAAGCCAAGAAGAGATTTCAGGGGAGAAAAGTGTAACAGAGAGAGAGTAAGTTCTCCAGTGCAGTAATAAAAAGCCATCTAACAATCCTTGTCCCCTAGTTATTGTGAACTGATCAGGCCCACCATCTCTCAAATGAGTGGAAAGTGAAGGCTTTAGTAAATGAGACAACTGAAATGATTTCAGGGCTCCAGGAAGATCCAAACCCCTCACAGAATTCATGATTATCTGGGTTAAGACCAAGAACTTCTCTAGGCAGCCCATATTTCTTATGTTATCAAATAAAGCGGGGGAATATTGAAGAAAATGTAAGAATCTGGGCAGAACTTGGGAATCCCTTTAAGGACTTCTCCAAGTAATACATTATGTTAATTTAGGAGAACTATGTTATCTCCAGGAAGGCCTTTACTTGCAGCTACAGTCTCCTTATAGATAATTGGGGTTGGAGCCAGATGTCCTCAGCTGGGGCTTTATCTTGTCCTTCAAGGCATTCCACCTTCACAGGCCAATAGAGGCCTCAGTGGGGACCAGTGACTCAGAGATTCATTTACCATGAGTCTGCTGTCCATCACCAAACAAGAGACCTGGCCCTTGGGCAACCTCACACATAAACATGAAAAGCCAATTGGTTAATATTAAATCCTGCTCAGAGCCACTTCATAGAGGTCTCCAACAGAGGTCATCATTCCTGTATCACTGGTGACCACAGCAGCCCCTTGTGTCCAAGGCTTTGCTTCTTGAGGTGCTTCATCCCAGTCAGCCATGGACAATGATTCAGGCCACTGCTGTGCATGTGTATTACATATCACAGACTTACACTATCTCATTCCCAGGGGTGATTGCTGACTTTAAGCATAAGTCAGACTGATAGCAAGTCCCAGACTCCCTCCTTTGAGAGTGTTTCCTGGAGGCCTTAGTCTTGTGCTAGCTGCCTACTTTGGAAGCATCTTTGACAGCAAACCTGCAGCTGGCACATACAGCTAGTGCTGCTACATCCTCAGTGATACCGTATTCCTTCTGCTGCATTTTATTGGTCCTGGTAGTCACAGGTGTACCCAGATTCAAGAAGGGAAGTAATTGATGGTACCTGCTGACAGATGACAGGGGAGATCGCACCGCAGAACAGCAGATGAAGGGGAGGATGTTGTTTAGCTATCTTTGAAAAATGCAGTCTGCTGCACCCATTCTCCTTACCTTTCCCCTTGTGACTGAAATAGCAGCGTGGTGGCTTCTCTTTCTCTGAAGATGTTTCTGTGTGGCAGACATCCAGCACTGGCTCTCTAGTGGGGTGATTTGTGGCTGCTTCTGAGGGCCTCCTGGGTCTCCCTGCTACCCATTTCCTAGTGTGAGCCATCGACCTCTGCCATATGCATAAACTGTCTCCTTCTGGCCTTGCCAGGTGCTCTAACTGCTAAGAGTCTTTTGCCTCATAGGCGCCTCATTGTGGTTCTCATGCATTATTTGCTTGGCCATAGCAAACTCTAGCATTTTGCTACTAGAAGCTGTGCTCCTGGGGACCACTTCACAGATGTCTAGCCTGGGCTTAGCAGCTCCTCTCCTTCTCTCCTGACCCTCTACATCTGGCTGCATGAGACTCCTTGTAGGTCCAGTGGTTCTGCAATTTTCAGGGTAGGAATGCACCTCCTCCCATGAATTAGTGAAGAAAGGTCTCATTCTGGAGCACCCACACTTTATTTTTTGGAATTTCTGTTCTTTTGGTGGACAGGAAACACCTCGTGCCATACAAATGGAGTATTGTATAAATATAACTAATGTGTCTGGCCTTGTTGCCAACAATGCACATTGCTATTACCTTCCATGGAGCAGACCTGGAGAGGAGAGGAGTACCCAAGTGCAGCCCTAAATCAACAGAATGCGGGGTCTGTATGTGGGCTATTCAAGGCACTGCCTGGTGAAATTGAAAATATATGTAGAACAACACTGTATGCCAACAGTCACAAGGAAAGGTGTGTGTGTGAGGAGGTGGTAAATGTTTTAAGTTTTAGCAATGTCAAGAAATGAAAATATAATCCTAGCACTCTTGGAGGCTAAAGAAGGAGAATCTCAAGTTTGAGCTTAGTTTGAGCAACTTGGCAACTGGAGGTGGTCTCTCAAAATTAAAAAGGTGAGTGGTGGTAGCTGAGGATGTAGCTCAGTGTGAGGGCTCTAGGTTCAATCCCTAGTGCAAAAAAAGGTGAGAAAGTAAGAATTTGTCTTAGATTGTAATAAGTTAAGAATTTCTGTTGAAATTTGTGAACTAACCACTAAAGTAATAGAAAAATAACATATAACTATATCACTAATTATATTAAATGCTCCAAAGTAAAATTAAAATATTTTCTGGCTGAATATAAAACAAAAAAGCTTGATGCTTACAAGGACCATTTGAGTTATGAAGATAAATATTGGAAGAAAATATATGAAAAAATATACACTCACAATCTGAACCACAAGACAGTAGATGTAAGTGTATTAACACCAGTAAAGTAGACTCTAAATCAAAATGTAACATAAATCTTGAATAAACCTAGAATAACTATCAAGAAAGTGCTTCTATTTCATATCATTCTGATGTTTTTAAATCAGGAATTTAGAGATTTAGAGAAGATATTAAGTATTAGGAACCAACACAAACTTCTCTTGAAGAGCTATACATTTGATCATTTCTATTACACACTTTATGTGTCTTAGCAATTCCACTATATACTAGTCAAGGTTGAATTAATGTACCATCTTACTAATGATTTATAGCCCAACTTCTGATCTTATGGATTAATACATATACTATACAGGTTGTTATGTATTTTAAATAACATGCCTACCACCACATATATCTTAGGGCAGTGGTGGCGAATTTAAGGAATGCATGCCATAGTGGGCTGTTTGTATCACTGAAAAGCTCTAAAAGGTTTGCCATCACTCCCTATCACAAGGGGAACTCTTAAATATGTTTACCAGGACACAAATACCAGGATATTCTTGGCACGTGAATGTTCTTATAATATTGTTCAACAATGAGAGGAGAGATAAATGTGTTGTGGTACAGTGAAATTTCTATAGTAGTTACAATGAATGAACTATAGATTGACTCATCAGTTATGGATGAGTCTCAAAAGCATAAAGTGAGGAAAAGAAGCAAGTATAGAATGCCTATATTTTCTTTTAATTGATGTCTTAAGCCAAGTGTAAGTCCACTTGCAAAATGTTAGAACTATAAAGGGACGCAATGGATAATTAATATAAAATTCAAAATTCTCATCTGAGAGTAGGGAGGAAGGAGAATGTGATCTGGGAGGAACATAGGTGGGTTTTCTAAGACTCAGTAAGTTCATGGATACTCATTTCTATTTCTCTCCTTTAATCTGTTTTATGTACTTATTCTCATGTCTAATATATTTCACAATAAAACCTAATGCAAGCCAGGGCATAATGCTGTGTGTTTGTGATCCCAGCACTCAGGGGTGGGGGGATGAAGCAGGAAGATTACAAGTTTGAGCCCACCCTGGGCAATTTAGCAAGACCCTGTCTCAAAATAAAAAATAAAGGATTAAGGGTGTAGTTCAGTGCAAAGGCCTCAGGTTCGATCCCCACTGCTGCAAAAACAAAACAAACAAACAAAAAATCTAATGTATAACGGGCCCTTAGGGAATTTAAAGGGATTGGTGCATACTCTGATTTGATTATTGCAAAGCATACCTGGAGGTGAGTAATTGTGTGTATTCTGCTTTTTAGCTTCATCTCCTACTGCCTCCTGTAGTTTGGATGCTGAATATCCCCCTAAACACAGGCGTAGTCCCCATAGTATTGCTGTTGGGAGGCAGTGAAATGTCTAAGGGGTGGGGCCTATTGGGAGGTCTTTAGGTCATTGGAGGTTGTACCTTTCAAGGCTACTGGTGGTACTGTATCCTTAGTCTGGAGTGTCCTTCCTTGCCTTTTTCTGTATGGCAAAATTCTTTTTTTTAATTTTTATTTTTATTAGTACATGTTTACAAGACATAATTATATTCATTGTGGGGAGTTGGTATGTGTACATAACACATCTTAGTTCTTTTATGTCCCCTTCTCCCCTACTCTCTCTCCCTCTTTCCCACTCTCTCCATCTCTGGGTCCTCTTCCCATTTGCAAAAGATCTATGTCTTTGTTTCCTATTATTTATCTTTTATTTTGCTCTTTAACTTATTTATAGTTTAGTGAAGTTCTATACCTTCTTCAGCTTCTCAAATATTCCCTCTTCTCTGAAACCTTTCTACCTCCCTCACCTACTCCTTCTTCCTCCTTAATCACTCCTGCCTGCCTGGCCTATGGCTCTGGGAGGGTAACTATTGTAAGAGTTATATTACTTGTTTAAATATATGTTCCTTGCCACTCGTCCCTTATACCCTGATGACCAGCTGATTTAGAGTAGAAACCTGGCTTCATTCCTTTGTTTTCCTGTAACCTGGTACAGTAAGGGAAACACAATAAGCAGTCAAAGGGAGATGGAATGACAGTGTCAGCCCACCTGAGGTGTTTACTGAGTGAAGAAAGCCAGTGGAGGAAGGCATGGCCACCTTGTTTTTGGCCTTGTGTACTGGCGCAAAGAGTCTGTGCTTTGCTCAGTATTTGTTCAGGGGACCTTTTAGAGGCCCAAAGCAGTGTTTCCAGGAGATTAATCATGAATTGGAGATGAAAGACCAATGAAGAAGCAATTATAATACTACAGCGATAGACAGTAAAGGCTAATATCAATGATCATAAAGATACAACAATTAAAGAGGTCTGCAGCAGTGCTTCTCAAATTTTAATGTGCACACCCATCAACTGGGAACATTACCGAAGGTGCACATTCTGATTCAGTCAGTTTGGGAAGAGCGCCCTGAGACACTGCATTTCTAGGGAGCTGAGAGCTGATATACCAGAGATTTGCATGGTCCAGTATAGTAGCGTCAGCCACGTGGTTGACAAAAGCTCAAACCATTACTGCAGCTAGGGGCCTGAATGCTTACCTCAGAGTGATTTTAAGTAGTTCAGATTTATACTTAATAACTGAGGCAATGCAAACTATTTCTCCAGCATGAAACTTTCCTCTCCCGGTGAGACGACCTTTCATTGTAAACATTACAATTCAGCATCTGAATTGAGATGTGCTGTTAAGTATAAAAGCCATAGGATTTAGATTACTTAATACAAGAAAGCAATGTAATATGTCCCACTGATTATTTCGATATCAGATAACATTTAGGATTTATTGGGTTTTAAAAGGTTGTCATTTAAAATCACCTTCACTGATTCCTTTTTACCTTTTAAAAACGTGGCTACCTGCAAATTTAAAATTACAAATGAGGCTTATGTTTTATTTCTATAGGACAGCAGTGTTTGGACCCCTGCTGTGAGAAACAGGGCTCGGTGGTACTTAGAATCTCACCTGGAACTTTTTTATACGGGCAGACGTCATGCTGGCCCTTTACACATATGAATCAGTGTTCATTTTCATGATTTTATTACAAAGATGTTCAGTTGACTCAAAGCATCTAATGATTGCTTATTTCAAACCTCTAGGAAGTGGCCCTCTAACATGTTGCTCTCAATAAATACCTAATCGAATGCACAGCTACTGCAATATAAATATTTTAAATAAAATATTGACCCTTTGATTTATCACAGAAGAATGTACAAGAAGCAGATCCAAGATTAGAGATGATGTCTTTTAACATTGCTGCACGGCTGCTTCTGTAAATGCTGCTTCCCCCACAGAAAACGCTTTCTCTTAGTGTTCATCAAATTGGGCCTTCAGGGACTGTCCTGCTTGGTGGAAAGCCAGACATGTTGCCTCACCCACGACACATCAACTCCAAGCATATGGTCCATTTTGCGAAGAAAATATTGTCTGGAAAATCCTAATCACATAGTTATTATTTGTACCAGCACATCCACCTCTAAAGTTTGTAAGCATCCTCAAATGTATCTACTATATGAATATTCAACATTTATCAACTTCATTTCTCTTGATTAAAGCACGATTCCGTTTTAAGAAGTCACTAAAACCAGCCTATTCATTTCATTCATTCAGTATATATTTGTGTAAGACCTGTAGGCTGGTCACTCTTGTAGACATTGAATTTAATAGGAAAAACAAAACAAACAGGCTTGGCGGTGCACATCTGTAATCTCAGCTATTCAGGAGGCTGAGCCAGACAGACTGCAAGTTCCAAATTCAGCCAAGGTAACTTAGTGAGATCTTTTCCCAAAACGAAAGTATTTTTTGAAAAGGGTTAGTGATGTAGCTCATGATAGATCAGTTGCATAGCATGTTCCAGGGCCTGAGCTCAATCCTTAGCACTGCAAAAACAAAACCAAAACAACTTCAAAATTCATGCTATTCTCAAGCTTGCATTCTTGAGACCTCTGAAGATGGACACAATTTAATAAGAAGTCGGATAGTGATTAGTGACTTAAAAAAAAAAAAAAAAAGAAGCAGAAGATAGTTTGCATAGCATGGCAGGGTGTGCTTATCTGAGGCAGTTCTGATGCAGTAGAAAGCCGAATGCTGCTCAGGAATTGTAGCCACAGGGAACCTGACGGGGAGCACTTTGCATGGAGAATGCTGCTGGAGCCAGCACCCCATGGCGGGAGAGGATCTGCTCAGCTAGGAGGCCTGTGTGGCTGGAGCTGGTCTCCCTCAAGGAGACAGGGAGAGCAGGACATGAGGCCGGAGCAGAACCCAAAAGCAGATGGTATAGGGCTGGGTTTGCCACAAGAAGTCTGCTGCTATTTTTCTGAGTGTGCTCTGAGATCTCAAGAGGGTCTGAGCTGAGGAATGGTTTCCCCCAGCCTCTGCCCTCAGCTGTCCACATGTGTGCCCTTGCTGCTGCAAGGCAGATGAAAGAAAAATAGTCAGTACGGAATCTAAACAAGTCATTATTGTTTGTGCAGTTTCACGTAGGATCTTAGCTGTAAAAAAATCCATCTAAATTTATTGCCACCCAAGCCCTGTATTCATCTTTTGTTCCACCCACATCATTGGGAATTTCTGTGCTTTCTCTACTAACTGAAACCCCATTTATCTATATTCTCATATCAGCAATAGCTACTCTTGAGATAAGGTCTGATCAAAAATATGGTGAATGTTTAAATTTAAGTTATTACAGTAAAAGACATGGCCATTAATCCTCCTTAACACACTGCCCTTTTCTTTGAACACACTTATCCCATCATTCTCACTGCTTTCTGAAGTAGTTCTGGAAGTCCTCTTCCCTGTCTTTAGATGTCCTGTCATAGCTGCCTCAATGATCTGAATCAGTCCAAAACATTTACCCTTCGTGGTCATTTTGACTTTGGGGAAGATGCAGAAGTCACGTGGTACCTAAACTGGTACCAGATCTGATGGATAAGGTGGATGAGGAATCACTGTGATGTTTTTATGGGCCTGCCTTTCCATTGGATGGCCCTTGGCAGCAGCACTGACTACATCTTTGGTCACACCTCCTAAAGGCACTGTATGATATACAGATACACAGGTATATATTCTTTGTTATCTATGTCCACACTGACATACATATTTTACATTTTTAAATCACAGAAAATTATGTCATACAATTGCTGCACGTATAAATATATATCTTTGTTTTCTTCTTTGCAGGTAATCAATTAACTAATTGTAAGAACCATATTTTGGAGTTTAAGGAAAATATACTACATTTACAAAATAAGAGCAAAAGCACTCGTGAAGAGCTTACAAAAGCCTTTAATGCGCTACAGTATGAAGTTATGCAGAGAGAGAATCAGTCAAGAAATTTAGGTCTGTGTTTTTGCTTTTGTATATGGTAGCTTCTCTGTCTTATGTTTCGTGTTTTGGAGACTTAGATTAAATGCCTTCTGAGTTTTAGGCATTTCCCCTCCATGACCATAACTAAACTGGTACCATTCATTCTCTTACTGTGAGGCTGTGGAGATCAGGTGAGAGACATCACCGATGCACTCTCTTTCTTTTTTTTTTTTTTTCTTTTTTTTGTTTTTTTTTGGTTTTTCTCTGGTACCGGGAACCGAACTCACGACCTTGCGCTTGCCAGGCAGGCGCTTTGCCGCTGAGCTAAATCCCTAGCCCCTACCGATGCACTCTCCTTCTCTCTACTTGGACAGTGGTCTCCTGTCTATGAACTGCACCACACCATTCACCCTGTAAATACGGCCAGCACCTGGGCACCACCTCTGCCCCTCTTCCCTCTTGCCTCTCTTCAGTCAGTCAACAGGCAACCCTCTCGGTCCGCATCCTGGCTCCCTCACACGTCGTTCACATTCTCCATCACCATCTCCATGACACTAATCAGGCCACCGTCGTGCTTCATCTCAACGTTGGACTTACCACATGCTCCAACGGTCCTTCCATCTCTCCAGTCGTGCACCCACCTATCTATAGCCACTGTGGCCAAAGTGAAAGCTGCAGCATCCTGAATATAAAGCTTCAGTGGCTCATTATTACTCCAGGATAAACATTCCTGCCTTGTGTCCAATCCTTTGCCCACGCTTAACCTCTGGCAATCACAGATCAATTTCCTGGCTGCCGTACAAATGCAGTCATATGGTGTGTCACTCTGTGGGACTGGCTTCTTTCACTTAGCACAAATATATGCAAATTGTTATGCGAACAGTTTTTTTCCTCTTTTTTTTGCTGAGTTGCATTTTATTGTATGGATGTACAATGGATACAGTTTGCTGATCCTTTTGCCAGTTAAAGGACATCTGAGTTGTTTTGGTTTTGGGCAATTACAAATCAACATTGCTATAAGCATTCATTACAGGGTTGGGTTTTTTTTTGTATGACAATAAGTTTTAATTTTTTAAGGATTACGACTAGAAGGAGGATTGATGTGGGATATGTCGAGTCTGTGTTTCAGAACCTGCCGGGCTGTTCTCCAGGGTGGACGTACCATTTGGCATCCTCTGCAGCAGTGCATGACATTTCCCATCACTCCAGTTCTATGGCCATTCCAGCGTCATGCTACCTCAGTTTTAATATTAATCCCCCTGTGACTAGTGATGTTCAACATTTTCATGTGCTTATTTGCCATCCAGATATCTTAGTTGGGAAACATCTGTTCAAATCTTTTTCCCATTTTTTAAATGAGTGGTTCACTTCCCTGTTGAATTTTGAGAGTGCTACATATTATCCTGGATGCATACCAGGTGGATACATGATTTAGGAATATTTTCTTCCAGTCTGTGGTTTACCTTGGCTTTCTTCTTTTTCTTTTTTGCCTCTGGTACTGGGGATGGAACCACCCCAAAGCCTTCACACTCAGCTATGTCCCTACACCCTTTTTAAAATTTTGAGAGAGTGTTGCACTAAGTTGCCCAGGCAAGACTTGAACTTGCAATCCTCCTGCCTCAGCCGCCCAAGTGCTGGGTTTGCAGAGGTGCACCACCATATTTGGCTTTATTTTCTTGACTTTCTTTAGTGTGCAAACACTTTTGCTTTTCTTGAAGTCCAACTGATCAAGTTTTCTTTTATGTATTGTTAGGTTGTATCTAAGACCTCTTTACCTAGCCCAGGGACATAAGGATTTTCTTTTTTTAAAAAAACTTCACAGTTTCATGTTTTACATTTATATTTTGGAAATTTTTGCATTAATTTGTATAAGTGGTCTGTAGTACAGATCAACCTTCAGTTTTTTCACTTTGATGTTGAAGTGTTCCAGCAATAGGATATTAACTGTCTTTTCTGCATTGATTGATCACTTTCTCCTCTTTGCCAGAAATCAACCATGCATGTATGTGTGGATGTGTGGATATCACATGTATGTGTGTGTATGTGTGTATGCATGTGTGGATCAATTTCTTTATTCTCATCTGTTCTACTGCCTATTTTTATGTAATACCATGCTGTTTTGATTACTAAGTTATATATAATAAATTAAAATTCAATAGTATGAGTTCTCTGTTTATCTCTCCTCTTTTGAAATTGTTTAAGAAAAATTTAATGAAGGGTATAAACAGAGTCATTAAATGTTAAGGGGCTACAAAGTGGTTATAAGGATGCCAACTTTAGTGAAATGATATTTATCAGAATTGAAAAGAAACTATTCCCATAGCATGTTTCACTTAGAACTAACAGCTCTGTTGGTCTGTGGTGTAGCTCATGGTGCTAGGCTTAAGTTAAAATTGCTTTTAAAATAAATATGAATCAATAATCTTTGAATATACTTTATTGTAGTATAATTTTGATAATTCACATGTAAGAATATATTTCTCTTTCATACTAAATTAGTCTGTGGATTAACTTATTATCCCTCATTTAAAAATTTGTATCAGAGAGAAAAATATCCCTATGGCTAAAAATTCAGAGGCCTTATTTATTTTCTCTTTCAGATGAAGAGAAACTAGATACAGTGAGTGAGGGAGAAACAGCATCTAATATATTTGAAGATTTTAAGTTCTTTCTTCCTCATCTAAAGAAAGTCAAAAGAGTTTATCCTAAAGTAATCATTAGCCAAGGAAAAACAGGTGGTAAGAAACCTTAGACTGGGAAAATTGAAAGATATTTTGATATTTTGGGGGTGAACTTTTATGTTTGAAAGTGTTTGAGAGGACACCACCAGCCTATCTGGCTATGTATAAGAAGGCTACGTATATCGTAAGATAGGAAGGGTATGTATATCAGCAGCCATGCTCTTCTCTGGTCTGGCAGGAAAAAAATAGTCGTATAAATATTTAGTGATTTGATTTAAAATTCAATTTTAATACAGATATTTTGAAAATAGATCAATATCAATCAAATATACATTAAACATCTGCTAAATACAGATCTTTTCTCTTTGGTTTTGAAAAGCTATTTGTACTTGGCTGTTTTCCCATTTTCCCATCTGTTTTGGGGCCCAGGTCAGCAAAAGTTTTACAGAGAGGCAGTGCTTAAGCTCATCCTTGAAGCATGAACTCAGTTACACAAAATCAGAAAAAAAAAAAAAAATACAGTGGAATTTGAAGCAAGGACATTGGGCCAAGGCTCAGAATTTTATGCTATAGCAGCAGGAGCCATCCCAAGAATTGTACCAAGGTAGTGCATTCCACCCCTTGAAACTTGATTCCTATGTTACACTACAGGTAAGGATCAATTTCAGGTGCACTGTAGGTCTACACTGAAAGGCAAATAATAGGCCGTCTTGAAGATAACCTAGGAGAATATCCTTAGAATTTAGAGAGAAGCAAAGATTTCTCAAAAGAACCCCAAAAGGATGAACTATGAAGGAAACAGTGACTAAACTTCAGTACATTAAAATTAAAAATTTCTGTACACTAAGAGGCACAATTTGGAAAGGGAACCCAGAATGGGGATGACATTTTTACAACACATCACAAGCAAGAGGTTCATATTTGGAATATGTAATGAGCACCAATAAACCAGCAAAGCAGCAGGTGTGGTGGCACACACCTGTAATCCCAACACCTGCTGAGGCAGGAGGGATGCATTGAGTCCAAACCCATCCTAATGGCTCCAGTCGTTCAAATTCAATGGTAATCAACAAAACACTAATTTTAACTGCTATTTCCAAAGTTCAATCTCTTCCTTTAAATAAACATTTCTCAGTTTGCTGAGAAATGGCCCTAAAATAACTATCTCATCAATCTGTTTTTTACTTTTCTTACTGCTTTTTAGGAAGATGATTTTCTGAGTAACTCACGTGGCCGTTCTCACTTTCAATGTGGGGAAATTGAGGGTAGCGAGGCTGTGTTCTTCCCTCCTCTCACACCACCAGGAACTGGGGCCGCCATGATTGCATATGGGGGAATTGCTTGATGAAATCTTGCTGCAGTACTCCAGGATAGCGTGGGGATGGTTTTCCTCAGTGCTTCACTTTGTGTTGCACAATAAAAGCCACTTAGGGGCATGGAGTCATCCCATCAGACCACTTAGAAATTACTTCATACATTTTTCGCACTAATGAAAACATCTCATAGCGTTTTCACTGCTTGAAGTTCCAGTGTCTCTTCAAGAAGAACGGTAGAGGATTGTGTGACAGTGCTGTCAAGTTAAGTGAAAACTATGACAAGTGCTTGATTTAATTTTCATCGCACCAAAACCTTCCAATGTAAGAACATTGTGGGGTATGTTTAATACTTCGATTAAAATATAATGCACTGGAAATGAGAATTTCTGTCCCTATAGAAAATGAAAGACCTGATAATGTAGTTAGGATTACTTCTATAATGCAGTTTCAGACACTTTTTATAAGCATAAGACTAACCCAAGCATAGAAAGAAGCACAGAATTAATGCTGTTGTTTTGATTTGTGCCTTGAGATGACACTTCCATCCTCCTGTGTCTGCAGTTTCCTTTGCAGTAGGTATTCCCACCGTCAGCAGAGGAAATCACACTTACCTGAAGCAAACACTGAACTCCATTGTCACCAGGGTTACGCCTCAGGAAGAGGAGGATTCCGTAGTGATTGTTTCTGTTGCAGATGTACGTATGCAAGATAAGAAGTTCTTCTCTTCCTACCGTTTCCAAATTCCCTTCCTCAGTGGGGATCACTTTATCGTTTTATATTTTTATTCTAACTTTTTTTAAAAAATGGAATCCACACGTGCCTGTTTGGGGTTGCAGACAATATATATAATACTTTTTGACACCACTGAGGAAGAATTAAATATGTAAATCTACAAAGAAAACAAAATGGTTTAATGTGGGAGGGATAATTTTGCTAAACTTGAATTACCTCTAATATAGCATTCCTACATTCTATAGGATACAGAAATTGTATTTACACACAAGAACACTAAAGTTGATGCTATGGTAATAAGATGTCCAATAAAATATTAGTCCAATAAAATATTGGTAAATGTTGCAGGGTGTGCTGGCACATGCCTGTAATTCCAGCATTTGGGAAACCAAGATAAGAGGATCACTGTGAGTTCAAGGCCAGCCTAGGCTCCCTAGTAAGTTCAAGGCCTACTAATAATAATATTTTTAAAAGTTGGTGTATGTATCCAGAAATAATTTATATTAAGCCACAATAATTACCATTAATTGAAGGACTCCTTATGCCTTAGAGATTGTGGAAAATTTTTCTAGACATGATTTACAATCTGTGCTACATCCCTATAAAGTAGGTATCAACGTCCTGATCTTACAGATGAAGGAACAAGAGCTTAAAGAAAGTTAAGTAATTTGCCCAGTAATTAAAGATTCAAATTTATTTCTCTCATGGCTTCAAAGATTTCTATTTTACCCCTAATGACATTATGGCAATCACTGTAGAATTTGAAAATTTGAGTAAAAGTAATACAGTACTATGTATATACAGTACTATGTATATGTATGTACCATAAGACTTTTTGTAGGGAATTTGACTTGTGTCATATTTAAAATGTGTATATCTTTTATCCCAGAAATCCAAATTCAGGGAACTTATCCTTAGTGGATAATTTTGCCAGTGTTTAATCACAATAAAAATATGACAGTATAGAATAATAGTTGAAACCACAGACTCTGCATCTGGATTGCCACGGTTCAATTTCAGCTTCTACACTTCCTGGCTTGTAAAGCTGAGCAACTTATTTAAGTTCTCTGTGCCTACTTTCCTTGTCTGTTAAATGATGAGAATACCATCTCTATCACAGTAGTCTTCAGAGAAGAGATTAGCTAATATACTTAAAGTGCTTGAACTGAAAATGATACAACAAATAATCATTTCAGTGCAGTATTGCTTAATGACAGGATAATATTGGGAAAAAATCCAAAATATCTATTAATAAGAGGCTCACTAAATATTTTAGATCTCTAATACAATACTCTGTAGATGTTAAAAGGAAAGAGTATCTCCACACACTGATATAAAATCACATCCACATCATGTTGCTGAATGTAAAAAAGTTATAAAACATCACATTTAACATAATGTATTCTCTGTAAAATGAGAAGAAAATTACATAAATAAGAAATATATAAAGCAAAAAGAATGTACAAACTAGAGTATTAGCTTTCTGTCTCTGTGACAAAACACTGAAGATAAACAACTTAAAGGAGGAAAAATTTACTTTTGTTGATAGTTTTGGAGGTTTCTGGCTATGGAGGGTTAGCTCATTGCTTTTTAGACCTGAGGCAAGGCAGAAATACCATGAGGAAGGACAGAGTAGAGGAAAGCAGCTCAACTCATGGCAGCTGGGAAACAGCCGGGGGGGAGGGTCTCAATGTCCCCTTCAAAAGCATGTCCCCAATGACCTAAGGCTGGGGACCAGCTCTTGACTACATGGCCTTTGGGAGACTTTCAAGATCTAAACCATAGCATTAAAATAATGGTCTCCAAAATATAAGTAATGCTTACCTCTGAATGCTGGGAATCAGAGGAGTCATAGTTATTCTTTCTTTATCACTTGAATTTCTTATGATAAAGATGTATTTGAATGCAGAAAAGGAAAGCTCTATAAACAAAATTTTTCAATGGAAGAACTACTAGAAAAATGTAAACAAAAGATTGAACATTTATTGTAGTTCATCTCAGTTTCATTTCGTATATTGGAAGCAGATATATAATCTCCAAAATGTTTTGACATATTTCTGTATTTCATAGTCTTTATTTGTTTGCTTTTTGCACAATGCACATCTGTTTAAAATGTTTAGACGAACACAATATTGGGAACCAACTTACAAGTGCAATAGAGAAGGCTGTAATACAGACTTCAGCGGTATTTAAACTAATATCTTTCAGTGTTGATTCAATTTATGGTTATCTTAAGAATTTTAGGTACTGTAACAGACTTGGCTGTAGTATGTCTGATGTTTTTAAACAACCTGATTATATATAGTCAGAGATGCCTTTTGGAGTGCTCAGGTTTAATAATAGAACTGTCGTTTTAAAAAATATTTTCAGAATTTTATATTGGAAACGTTTAAGGGTTCTTGGCCACATCTTGTAAATGGCATCAGTTACTTTTTATAAAGACTCCCAAGGGGATCAAACATCAGACGCTTTTAACAAATGAGTTTGTGGTCTAATCTAGCACACTGTTCGATGTTCAAAGATCAAGTCCACAGAGTTTAGGACAGAAGAAAATTTAGGAAGCAAGCTGAGCAATACTGTCACAAAATTGTGGTACAATTTTAAAGTAAACTTGTTGTCACATAACACTAAGAAGATGAAGACATTTTCCAAAAGAGTAGTCCTTTGATTTAAATCCTTCTAAGAAGACCATTTTTAGAGCAAAAACACTTTTAGATATAGAAGATTCTGCATACTAATATTTAAGCGTAAAAACGGATAGCAATTTTTCATATTGTGGCAAAGGGGACAATGAAGAAATATTTTGTGTATTCAAGTCACATTTTTAAATACATGTTTTTTAAAATCCCTTATAAAAAATGAAAACACTAGAAAATATGAGGACACTAACATTCCACAGATAGATTTACATATAGCAAAAATGTTTGAATAATGAAACTATGGCTCATGCTTACTTTCATTAAATTTTTCCTGATTTTTTAGAGTAATGAAGATTATGTAAAATCAGTTGTTGACATGGTTAAACAAAGGTAAGTACTGTGTGATAAATTATAAAGTTAGTCATTCATTTTTCTATTCTACTTTCTTCTAGCCAACAGTAGTATTATTTGTTAATGATCATATTCTTTGTAACGAGTCTAGCTGTTCAGAAACAACCTGCTAGCTAATGCTAAGCTGGGATGAGGTATAGCTAAGGATTTCTCGGATTTTGCAGATCACCTATGTATTAAAATTCATAGATTATTGTTGTTAAAATACATATCCTTCATGAAATCTACTGACACTGACAGAAACTGCTAAATGGCATTCAGAACACTATTCCCTACTGCATGAGGTACAAGTGCTGTAACCAGTCAGAGCACATTCTGATAAATCAACAGTTATTTATCAAGCAAGATGCTGTAGAAGGAACTCAGCCTTCCAAATTCTTCTGCTCAAATGGCTAGTATCACTCATTAAAAACAAATCACAGTGTAGAGACTGTCATTATTAAGTGTTATGAGGAAGGCAATCTGAGAATATACAGGGAAGTAGTATTTCACTATTTTTGACAATAGAAAAAGGACATTCTCATCTAGGCGTAACTGCCCACACCTGCAGTTTCAGCATTCTGGGGAGTGAAGCAGGAGAATCGTAAGATCAAGCTCAGCCTGGAGAATTTAGCAACTTAGTGAGACCCTGTCTCAAAATTTAAAAGGGCTAAGGATGTAGTTCAGTCCTCAGTACCACCTGATACACAAAAGAAAAGGAAGAAAAATGTTTTCAAGATTGAGCTGAATTTAAATGTGTAAGTAGACCTTCAGAAAGACAAGAGTAGACTGAGTAGTCCGTACTTTAAAGTATTGAAATCATTATTAAAGCACTTTATTTCTTTTAGGAAATTTATCAAGAATAGTTTAAATAGTGCTTACCTTCTTGTTGTCATGTAACTCAAATACAGAACCAACATCTGTTCTTACTTTGGCAAATTGTAATACTTCGGAGTTCAAATCAGGTCCAAACATTTTATCATTTGTAGTTCCAGGGTCATGAAATACTGTATTCTGAGTTTCCTTAATGAAAAGCTTTCTTTAGCGGCACTGCTTCTTTGTGACCTGCTTTTCAAGGCAACCACCTTCCTGATTGATCTCCATGATAGGTTCACCCTCGCCAGCTTCCCTTTGTTGTGGGTCTGGGGTCTCCCGCAGTGGAAGCTGGCAACATTCCTGTGGGCAGCTGGCTTGTAGTCACATTACAGAATTCCTGCTGGCATTATTGTTTTCTGTACTTTCATGTCGGTGGATTCCCTCTTTCAATCACCCACTTTTGTTAAATGCCACATGAGTTTGTTTATGGTTAGGAGACTCCTGAGACAACACAACTGCATGCTTTCCTGTCTGTAAGTGAAGTGGATAACCCAGGCACAGTGACCAGTTGCCAACTGACTTTGAAAAAAGCATCTTGATTAGTCACTGATGCACACCTGTTCTTTCTGTAGTGATTTGGGCACTGAAGAATTAGAAGTGAAGTTTGTACTTTGCATGATTAATACACCACGGTAACTACAGTCTGAACAGTATCGTGGGGGAGGTTGTTATCTAACTAACACTGTAATTGTAATTGAGGTACTCAGAACAGTGTAGTTGGAACTGCCAGTTTTGTACAATGTTAAGGCCATGTATATAAAGCTTTGCCCTGCTTTTTATTTTGGGCAATGAAAAATAATATTTCCTTAAGATGTTAACATTTTAATAAATAATATAATACCTAAATTTAAATCCTTCTTAGAATTGTATTATGTCTCTAAAGGAAGATCATTTAAGGTTCTATCTGATCTCCCATCCTTTATCTTGATGATACAAGATTCATATTACAGCTTTTGTGAGCAATATTTTATGTATTTTAGTGATGTCCTTGTTGCTTTATCTGTATTCTTTAAAAAATAAAGATGCTAAAAAATAGATAGTTCTCCAAAGAGTTGTCAGTGAGTGTGAGATGTAACCCTTGTATACTGTGTTATCTGCTTTCAGAAATCACATTGCTATGTTCAAAAGGACTTTTATTAAATTCAAATTTATGCATTAAAAAAGATCCAATCCTATTGCTTTCTTGGAGCTATTATCATATTGTATTAGTTACAGTATCTTGAATGTCAGCATATGCCTCTGTGTATAAACGTAAAAAAATAGAAGTACCTATAATTTTTACAAATGGAAGTTATTTTAAATGTTGATTTTTTTTGATATGTCTGCCATTAATTTGGAACATAATTACTTTAGCTAAAAAGTAGTTATATGATATTGGTACTGTTTTACTTACTTTTCTCTCATTGCTGAGACAAAATACCCAACACCCCAAATTAAGGAAGGAAAGATTTATTTAGCTCACAGTTTGGAGAGGTTTCAGTCCATAATCAGCTGGCTCCAAGGCAGGGTGGCATGGCACAGGGCCAACTCTCCAAAGCGGCAGAAGACAGCAAAAGCAGCAAGAGCACAAGAGGGGAAGAGCAAGCCTCTCTCTCTCCCTTATATTGCAAGCAGGCTACCACTCCCTAGGGCGGTGTAGCACTCACACAATCTCCATGCCCTCCTCTTGCGCAGGATGAGGATGTTTTCAAAATCAGGACCCTGGCTCCCTGCTGAGTCACTTAATTAAACTTCTAAACTTCTCAAGTTGACACAATGTATCAACCATCACAAGTCATGTCAACATGTGAAATAATTCAAATCACAGTATTACGTGGAAATTCATCAAGAAATTGTATTTCAGTATGTTGTTTTGCTAAATTAAATATTCACTAAAAGTGTGCATGTACTTCTATTTACAGATTCAAACGACAAGTGAAGTCTGGATCCTTAGAAGTTATTTCAGTGCCTGACTTTTTCTATCCAAGCATATTATATGAGGAACCAGCTGATGACTCACAACGAACCAAGCGGTATGACACGTTAGAGAAAGGCACTGCCTTAGTTACCTTCTCCTCGCTCAGACTCAGTGTCCAACACCAAGCCCTGAAGGAGGAGAGGTTTATACTGGCTCACAGTGTAGTCAACAGTCAGCTGGTGGCCAGGCAGAGTCAGCGTGGGGAGGGCCTGGTGGAGAAGAGCCGCTCACGTCATGGTGGCCAGGGCACGGTGGGAGAAGGAGATGCTGCCTTCCAAGGCAGCCTCCAGGGACCGCCCCTCCTGACCGAGTCCCACTCCTGAGAGCACGTTCAGCCACACATCCGTAAGCGGATCAAAGCACTGGTGAGAGCAGGACCCAGATCCAATCACACTCTAGAAGCCCCACCTCGGAATACAGGAGGCCTCTGGGGGACGTTCTAAAGCAAAGCCGTCACAAGCACTCTAAATAGCTAACTTCGTCTGATGAGCTCCCGGGTCCAGCGTCTGATAGATATTAGCACAAATGCAGGGTGTGCGGGAGCCAGCTCCCCCTGGCCTGCAGCGCTGCCTGTGTACATCACTTTCCAGCTCTGTGTCCAGTAACTGAGCAGTAGCATGAAGTCAGGATATAGGAGGATTTACACATGGAAATGGGCAACAGTTAACATCAGGTTGTTCATCTCCCAAACCCTGAATCAGCTGTTCCACATTTATCTGCACGCTACTGACTGTGCTATGTTGCTAACAAATTATTAGAAAGACACAAAAAAGGGGTTTATAAGTCATTCCACCTGGATTCTAGTCCCAGTTTTCCTCTTTGCTGGTTGTGCTATGTGTATTAATTTACCCTTTTTCCATAGCCTCTTCAAGTTCCTGATATATTTGGTGAAATACTTCATATATGTAATATGTCATATACAAATTTATAAAGAGTAATTATGAGAATAAAATATGACAATTATGAAGGAATCTTGAGAAATTAAAAGCTCTATACATATGTGAAAGATTATATTTTTGAGTAATAAATGCATTAGCTATTAAAAAATACAAGAATTTGGTTCCTCAAAACAGAAGGAAGTCACATTAGAAGTTAGAAAAAGGTCTTATCCCAAGGAACCTATTAGCTTTATTTTTGTTTTAAACTTACAAGTTGTGCTACGTGTGGTGGCAAACCCTTCTAATCCAGCACTTGGGAGGCTGAGACATGGGGATCACAGACAGTTTGAGGCCAGAGTGAACTAGAGAGTGAGTTTAAGGCTAGCCTGAGCTACAGAGTGAGATCCTTTCTCAATAAAATAAAATAAAATAAAATAAAATAAAATGTGCTATGTCAGCATCTAGGGGTTATTGTTTAGCTTTTGTTTTGCTTTTAATTAGTTACATTATTCTCAGGCTTTGCAATCAGAGAGCTGGAAGTCATCCTAGATCTTTTTCTTCCTTATCCCTTTATACCTCTAGCATCT
>NW_004955428.1:3341565-3349722 GCF_000276665.1 Chinchilla lanigera
CCTCCTCCTCATCATGGCTATAGAATACTGAGGAGGCAATTCTTACTAACATCTCAAGTGAGCTATCTGGGGTGAAAGCCATTCTTTGTAGCTTTTCCTCTCCAGCTTCCTGCTGAAATTTTCTTTATGTATTCATATAAACAAAACTCAAGATCAGAAAGAATGTTAACGTCATTCCTTAATCAAAATTTAACTAAGCAAAAATGTAAAATACAGATTATGTTTACCCTAGTTTGGCATGGCAGGTACTTCCCACTGAATGAAGAGAGAGGAACTTTTTAGTATAAACATATTCAATTTTACTTAATGTAGCTAATACTCTGTTAATAAACTGTTAAAAAGAGTAGTTTTGTTTAGTGACATGTACATCTAAGTAAAAATTAAATAATGATGAATATTAACAGATTTTATTGTTTATTTTTAGTTGGCGTATGAAGCAAGTATTGGATTTTTCTGTTTTAATGGCATATGCCTATCCCAAGGCCACGTATTATTTACAGGTGAGAACTTGGTATATATAGAACTTAAAATGACAGTATTATTTTTTCCTTATTTCCTTTAATTCCTTAGGTCTTATTGTGTTTCTCTGCCTTGCTTTGCACCAGAAAACAGAAAATACTCATTGTATTAAAATTTCAAAAGAAATTCTAAAATTGATTATGTATTAATATTCTTGCTGGGATCCCTGTACCAAAGGAAATTATAGCTACCTGGAACAAACTGTAAAGAAAATATAAATTAGGGAGAAAAAAAGAAACTGCACTGCCTGTATTTTTTCAGACCACAATTTTACTAGATGAAGCACATGTACTTGGAGCTCTTTCTTTATGTCAGACGTTGTATGTGCTTTTCATTTTTTCCCTCCATCACCTCATATGTATGAGTTCCATAGCTCTACAGTGCCTAATATATTTGTAAACACAAACCAGTTCTGTGGTTTTTACCCCTCATTCCCTCCATATTTAAATAGTAATGTTGTGGTTCCCCAAAATAAGTCTGTACTTCCCTGGTTGGAAAGTAGAGAGAAAGTTAGAGAAAGGCTGAAAGCAAGGTTTTCTCTTTTCTTGGAGAAAAAAAAAATCCTTTTGATCTCTACTTAGTGACAATATAATGGAAACAGAAGAGCCAGCCAGAGCACTTTCCAGTACAAAACAGCACAGTTGTATCTATCCTGTGCCCCGGCAACACGCCTGAGGACATTTTTCGTAATCATTTAGAAGGGCCCTATACGTTTATAGATTACTCATAATATCAATTAAGTGAAAAAAAGAAAGAAAAAGAAAACTAGCTCTTGTTTTGTCTCCCCTCTCTCCAGGAGTGCTATTTTTAGGTGTCCTTGTGCCATCTTTCCAACCAGCTAGCTGTGGATGGGAAGAGTCCATTTCTGTTTGTTAATCTCTCTGCCAAGGACTACTTTGTCAGTCAAAAAAGCTGGAGGCAGAACATGGCGCCTATCATTTTGAGCACGACGTTAGCCTTGCTGTAAACAGGCTGTGTGTGTGTGTCTTGGCCCAAAATGACTATGTTGAGGTCCTAGCCCTCAAAGTAATGGTATAAGGCAGTTGGGGCCTTTGGAGATGACTGGATGAAGTGGGTGGATATGTCATGGCTGGGGTTAGTTCTCTCAGAAAACAAACCCCTTGCGCCTCATGAGGAGTATAGGAGACACCACCGATGAAGACCCAGCCATCAGCACACACTAAATCTGCTGGTGCCTTGACCTCTGACCTCCAGCATTCAGAACTGTGAGAAAGAAATGACCACTGTCTGTAAGCCAGCCAGTCTAAAGTACTTTGTGGTAGCAGCCACGATCTATCTTACCTTAGAAACTGGAGCGCTGGTGACAATGGATTTTGACAACTACACTCCTCCACAGAGAATTTAAATTGAATGTTGTAGGTTACTATTCAGAAAGATAAATATAGTCTTTCCCCTCGTTACTTTCAGAATCAGAAAATAAAAGCTGACTATAAAATATCCTCAGTGAATTGGACTGAAACTATAGTTATTAGCTCATAAAGACATCTTTTCAGTGTACTGTTATAAATATTTTCTATCTTCAAGCTCATGTAACTTAATAGAAGCATTTAAAATTTGTAATTCCTTTTGATGTGTTTTTTCTCCAGCTAGAAGATGATATCATAGCTAAAGAGATGTACTTTACAAAATTAACAGAATTTGTAAGGAATATGACTTCGAATAATTGGTTTTCTATTCAGTTTTCAGTGCTGGGATTCATAGGTAAGCAACAGATTTATCTTGTTGGGTCAAGCTTTTTTGCACAAAATACTCTTCAAATTTAAAGCACTTATCAACAAATTGGTTACTAAATGGAAAGGAATGGCATAAGTCCTACAAATATCCTATAATTGTGATAATAAAGTCAGCTCTGGTATCTCAACTTCAGATAACACATGTTTGAACAACTTTTTTTCTAAATAGATAATATTAATGAGTCAAATGACATATATACCCATAAATTATATAAATGCATAATAGCAACCACTTACTAAGTCTGGCACTTCTTGGCCTAGTGACAAAGATGCACTTTTCTCTTTTTTATATAGAAGAATACTGAGGGGCTGGGGTGGAGCTAAGTGGTAGAGCAAGGGCAAGAACCCTAGATTCAATCTCCAGGACCAAAAAATAAAAAGAAAGAGAAAAAACTGAATCTCATGGAAATGAAGTTATAAAGAAAGGAATTTTATCTCAGGACTATTGTTCTGTAGTCCCTGAAGTTTCTAGTACACCAAAGCTGACATTCTTTAAATGTGATTTCTCCCTACCACAGAAAACTGTCTGAAACTGAGCCTGTAATTTGACTTTCTTTCCCCAGTTCATCTAGACTTTCCTCTTCCTTCTTTCCATTCTTCTTTTCTCCTTTCCATCCTTTTTTCCCTCTGAACTTCAAGGCATCGTGTTGAATTTCACAGTGTGACTTTATTGATTCACCTATTCTCTCATTTTATTCTTTTCTTTTATTCCCAATATCTACTTACACTTTCTCCCAGATCTTAGGAGGTTTCACTTTAATATGTTCAAAACATACTTATTAATATACATATATCCAGGTAAAGCATATAGTGTTTCTCATGTTTGTATCTGCTTTAAATTTACTTCAGTGGTAACATGATTTACCTATTTCTGTTCCTTGCATTTTTGTTCTCAAAACTAGATTTTAAAACTCTCGGGCTGGGGATTTAGCTCAGCGGCAAAGCGCCTGCCTGGCAAGTGCAAGGTCGTGAGTTTGGTTCCCGGTACCGGAGAAAAACCAAAAAAAAAAAAAAACCTCTCAACATGTTCCTTTGTGTTCATTTAGTTTACTGTTTCTTCTTGCTACATACGTACTGCCAAGTAATCCACCTGGCTTACCCATCCATTCCCTGAGCAGCAAACCTTGATTATTTCCAATTTTCTGCTACTACAGAAAAAATGAAATGTCCCATGTGTTCCCTGATGTGGGATTGCTGAGGACAAATACAGCTGGGTAGCCAGTAGAGCCTATTGCTTGGCTCTATACTTTCGATAGAGTATACTCTACACTATTGATTGGCTCTATACTTTATGCTGTCATGAGTAATGTGTATGAGTTGTGTTTCTCCATAAGTTTGTCAACATTTGGTTTCATCCTGTACTTTTCACTTCATTTTATTTTATTTTATGTTATTTTATTTTATTAGTTTATTTTAGCTGTCATTCAGAGGTGTGTAAAGGTTTTTTGATGGCTAGGAAGTGTATCTGCTCTTCATATTTTTATTTGGTCACTGTTCTTTCTCAGTTATTCTGCAAACTATTAAGATTTTTCCTCAGTTTTGGCCAAAATAAGAAGAAAAATTGTGGGTACTTGTAATACCTGATGAGAAGCTTGGAGAGGACTTGACCTCAGTGCTGTACTTGCTACTCTGAGAATTTAAGATTTTCAAAGAATTTGTCTTTTCCAGCAAGTTAAGTATAAGCAGCACAGACAGTACAGTACTTACATTCTGATCATACAAAGGCGTGTTGAACAAGGACCACTATATATGTGATGCTCAAATCTTATTTAAGCTTCCCTTTACAAAAGCTTTGCTTTTTGCTATCTCAGTAACAGTTACCTTATTCATTATTTATCAAAATATGAGCCTGATAACTAGAATTTTACAGCATGCTAACAGCAATTAGGGAGTGATTCAAGTATTTCTATCATTGAATCACTTGCTTTGGCTTCTATATAGATGAGTACCAACATTTAAAATACAACTGTTCATTTGATTAAAGTGACCCTCATAGACTCAAGGGCGAGGAAGAATGGAAACATACTCACATCCTACTATCATGCCTATTTAGTTACAGGTACTTTATATTATTTACTTTAAAATGAAATTTAACTGACTCTTATTCCTTCAATTTCATTTTAAAACTAAGATGCAATAGGTTATACAAATTAATGGAACAAACAGGATCATACTTAAAATACAGTAAATATGATTAAATATGATATAAAAATCATAGAATCTTAAAATTTTAGAATTAAGAATCTTAAAATATTTTAAATATGATTTAAGAAGCATAAATGTGAAAAATTCTGATAAGACAATGCTCAAATATTTAAATAATACATTTTCAGTAAAAGTTGAATACCAAAAGTGAATATGTGGTACATTGATAAAGTGCTACAAACGTGAGACAAAGAAATCGGTTTTCATACAGTTAAGAAATTCAGCATTTATAATGCCTATTTCATTATCTTTCACTTGACTTAGACAATCAATTTGCATTAGGTATCAAAATTAATTTCCTAAGAGCATTGGTTAAACTTACTTACGCTGTTTTCCTTCAGAACTTGTACTCCTTAATAAATACTTGAGTAGATATAATGTTTTGCTTCATCATCTTCCAACTTCATTCATGCTTTAAATTTTATAAAGAATAGGATATATTTCAGTTTAATCATTTTTTCTTTTTTCTTATTTTAATGGATTTAACAACTATTTGTGAGTAATTTGCATTCATTTACCTTCTCTCCATAGGGAAACTGTTCAAAAGTAAAGACTTACCTGAATTTGTAAATTTTTTTTTAATGTTCTACAAAGAAAGACCTATTGACTTACTCTTAGATCAAATTTTTCACATAAAGATGTGTGATGTGGAAGAAGCACCAGTGAGTATTTCTTTACTTTAAAATGCCAAATATTTTAAGAAAAAATTATCTATTTAATGTGATTATCCAAAATTAATTCACTAAACCAAATCTGATGTGTGCATCCAAGGTTTAAATTTCTGATAACATCTTTATTGAAACTTTCACATATTAAATAATGAGAGTGCAAATGTACAGTGAAAAGCAGAAATGGAGAGACAAAAAATAGACTGAATGAACAAAAATAATGGTAGATGTAACCCCAAGTAGTACGATATTCACATTAAATATTAGTGTTCACAATACACATATGAAGAGATGCCCAGAGAAAAAATTTTAAATTATACCACTGTTATGAGTTGTGTTTAGATGTCCCTGCAAAGCCTCATGTGGTCATAAGTGGGGCTTTTTCAGAGGTGGCTGGATCTAGAATGTGTGATTGATTCATAGTGCAATGCTGGGATTAAGGTATATGATTACTAAGTCAGTCCACTGATTGGTTTAGCACCACCCTCATCCCAGGAGCCTAGGTAGAGCAAAAAGGGGCAGAAAGACACTGTTAAAGTCCCTGTTGCTTTTGCTACCTTGTGGGTGCCATGACAGTTCTCCTCTGTGATGCCTTCTGCCGGGAGCCAGTCTGCCTTGGAGCCAGCCAACTATGAACTGAAACCTCTATAAACTGTGAGCTAAATAAACCTTTCCGTTTTTAACTTTGAGTGTTGGGTATTTTGTCTCAGCAATGAGAAGTAGCTAAGACAATCACTATTGATATCCATATGGAGTTCAAGTATATGGTTTAGATTATAAGTAATAGATGTAAAAGATGTAGCATGCAAACAGTAATCAGAGGAAATTTGTAGTAGTAAATATATTAAACTAGACTCTATTAAACTAGTAGTAAAAACATTAAACTAAAGAGCAGCGTAAGAACAAATCAGGGATTAAGGAAGCAATTATATATGTTCAATCATAAATGTTCAATTCACCTAGAAGATAGAGAACTCCTGAAAGTATTTGCATCTCATAATAGAGTCTCAAAACACATGAAGGCAAAACAGAACTGAAAAGAGAAATAAATTCACCTATAAGCATAGTTGAAGACTTCAACCTTCCTCTCTTAGTAATCAATAGATTGGTAGATGATTGGCTATTAAGGAGATAAAAAGAACTGAACAATAATATCAGCAACTGAATTTGATATTTAAAAAGCACTACACCCAGCACATAACATAAACTTTGAAATTTTAAACTGAAGAAACATCAGATACACAAGCTTAAATATCACCTTGTTTCTCTTGTGTGAGAAAACAAAGGGTAAATGAGGAGCATAGATTTTGGGAAGTATGAAGAACATGTGCAAATAGAAAGGGAAACAGGAGGTGGGAGGCAAAAGGGAAGGAAAGGAAAAGAAAACACAATGGAAGGGAAAAAATGGAAAGAAAGCTTGTGCAAATCTAGAGATTTCACTTAAATTATTGGAATAAAAAGAAAAGAGAAAAATCCTAGCTGTAGCCTATTTTTAAAAGGCAGGGTTTTCAAAAATAAATGACTTTAGATAAAATCTCTCTTACCCCAACTCTTTTGCCCTACTATTCTTATGAAAAAGAGCAAGACCTAAATGTTTTTATTTTTTAAAAAATATTAACATAGAACTCTAGCAAAACTAACACACTAAAAACCTTGCTATTGGTAAATGCAATAGAAAGAAAAATTTGTGTTTTTACAGATTATTGTTTCTCTTTTTCCCTAGGAAAAATGCTTAAAACGAGAGGAGGAAATTCGTATACAGTATAAACCTTCTCTTTTCCAGCATGTGGGTTTACATTCATCATTACCCGGTCGAGAACAACGATTAAAAGTAAGATTTTTGAAGTGTAAATTTGATAATATATAATGTTTCATGAACTTGTGAAATATTATTTAGAGAAGGTGTAGGAATGTGAGAAAGATGATAAAATATGGTGGTTTAAACACCATTTTTCTATAACAGAACTCTATGTTGGGAAGTGTGTTTATAAATTTAGCAAATGTCTCTAAAGACCCGGTTATCTACTGTGGTAAGAAAAATTTAGCCTGTGTAACCTTCTTTGCCTTACCTTTTTCATGTGTGCAATTCAAATACTAAGACTCAAAGTGTTTTTGAAAATCACAATAATATTCACTATTTTCATGTAAAATTCAAAATTATAAACAAAATGATAAATTATGTTATAAATTATAAATATAGAAAATATTTGAAATGCTTATTATTTAATTTAAATGGATTGGGGCTGGGGATTTAGCTCAGTGGCACAGCGCCTGCCTGGCAAGTGCAAGGTCATGAGTTCAATTCCTGGTACTGGAAAAAAAACAAAAAACAAAACAAAACAAAACAAAACAAAACAAAAAATTAAATGAATCAATATTTTGATTTAGGCCACTATTAACTGGATGAAGAAAAATTCAGTGTTGTTTGTTATTTAGTGATTGTTAACTGTGTATTATTTTTAGAAACAATATCATTGATCAGTGCTTAGAATCTATGTTAGTCTGTTTTCTGCCACCATGACGAGGTACCTAAGACAATCAATTTAATAAGCAAAAAGGCTCATATAGGCTCATGGTTTCAGAGGCATTGGTCCTTTGATTCTGTTGCTTTGGGCCTGGGATAAAGCAGAACATCATGGTGGGAGAATGTGGCAGAGGAGCTGCTCCTATCATGGCAATTAGGTAAGAAATAACAAAAGAGGGAAGTCATGAGATCCCTGTGGTGGTTAAGCTTAACTGTCAGCCTGATTGGCTTGGGGTTCATCTAGAGGCTTAGTAAAGCACACTCCTGTGTGTGCCTGAGAGAGTCGTGGGGCAAGACCTTGGGTATTATAGAGGTTCCCTTACCCTTCCTTTCCTGTGCTGTCCCCTTGCTCCACTTCTCAGTCACCGTGAACTAAGCACCTCCACAAAGCTTTTCTGCCATGAGCTTTCTACTGGAAGCCAGCATCTCATAGACTGAATACCCTGAAACCATGAGGCAAATCAAACTTCTCCTTCTTTAAGGTATG
>NW_004955428.1:3351257-3368202 GCF_000276665.1 Chinchilla lanigera
TTTATTTTTTGGTTTTTCTCCGGTACCGGGAACCGAACTCACGACCTTGCGCTTGCCAGGCAGGCGCTTTGCCGCTGAGCTAAATCCCCAGCCCCCAAGAACTTTTAAATAAAAGATAATTTTCTATACTGTAGTCTTGTGAAATTACCAAAGAATTTCATCTGTAACCATATAGCTTATGATTTTAAAATAATTTAATGAAACAAAAATTATAAGGTCTTCTTACCAATGAACCTTTCTAGCTTTTTGATTTTTTTCAAAATTTGCCTAGATCTTCAATTTAAATAGATGTTCTTTATTGGAATATATTCTATATCTATAATAAATGTAACATAAACTTTTAGGAATAACAAAATATTTTGGCATCACTAATGTAATTTCTGAGAACTCAAGTAAAATACTCAAAGAGAAGGATTTCTTTTATAATTGAAAAGCAAGTAAATAAAGCCATTTTTCTTTAAAATCTGTGCACTGGATTTAAGGCCAAGTACTTAAAAGCACCAGAAGTAGGGTTGTCAAAAAAAGAATTTATAGTACACCCAATTCTGTCCACATTTCAGCTGAACAATGGCTTTGTGTGTGTGTAGCACTTTGTTTTGTTATTGTTACTGAGCGTCACAGGTCTCACTGAAAGTGATGGAGGAAGAGGGAGTAGGATAGAGCCTCCCCTCAAAATGGTTTTACCTGAATTTGTACCTAAGGCCATATCTGTGGCACTCATTAGAGAAGGATATGCAATATTTTTGAATTTTATTGAAAACGGTTAAAGTTTTATGTTTCCCCTTTATGTAAAGATACACATGACAATTTTCTCTCAGCACTTGTGGCTGGAAATGTATGTTCTTCCCCAAGTCTGTCATGAGTCCCTTGGCCCTTTGTGGGCTTTCTCACTATTGTCTTACAAGAAATTCAAAATTATCTTCCTATGAAATGTAGCACCCATAGTATTTTACACCAACAGCAAAATTTCTTCAGTTCTTTTCATTGTATATTTAATCACTGACTTTCATATATAATATTAAAGGATAATTGTATGTGTTTTCACTGAAAGCTACCTCCGGTCATTTTTGTATTTATTTATGTTTTAAATAATAAAAAGAAATTGTGTTTTAAAATATTTGTGTATTACTTCCAACAATTCTTTGGCTGTAATGATAATCTCCCTATATAGATCTCCCAGGAATCCCACAGATGGAAACCCATTTTCAATAGTTTTAAAACTACATCACTATTGCAAGTGACATTACCTAATAGTACATCTTAAGAATACTTTTATCAGTGCAAAGTTATCGTCTCAAAGGAGTAGTGCAATGTTATCAAAAAGGACACAAGAGAAAATAATATTGAGAAATCATAGAAATAATTTCATCTGTATAAATTAATATTATTTCTAGATGTTACATGTTTCTTATTTTTATTCCAGAAAATTTGAAGATAATAATAATAAAAAGAAACTCTGTAATCCCTGGAACCTCAGATAATCTTTATTTTTAATGGCATCTTTTGGAAATTGTAATGGTGAAAATCCATGACTATCTAGAAGAGGAAAAAGCAATGAACAAACTAGTAGACTAGAAAGTATTAAATGACCTCTTCTGACAAGAAAAAATATAACCTTTATTTCTGATCTTTATACCCTATTACTATTTAATTAAGAATTAATAAAAGCAAGATGTCTTTAAAAAGAAGAGAATTTTTTTTCACTCAAATAGTAGTGCCATCAGATAATCTCAGTAAATGGGAAAAAGCTTTGAAACTGCCAGTGTTACAGATAAGCTCTGTGTGAGTAGAAGCATGCTCTTATCCATGTTGCTAAGACATCTGAAGACATAGCACAAATTTGAGGAGGTCGGAGTCTGATAACACTACAATGTCTTCTTGTCTTTTAATTAATCCATGTGAAAGTATAAACTTATCCTAAGTGCTATTTGAGCTGGTTATCAAACATCTAGATATGTATGCATTAAAGATTTCATAGTTTAACTCAAAGATTATTTAGGAGTGTATCTGTTTTTCCAAATGCATTCAGTTTTTCCCATCTTTTATTGTTGACTTCTCATTTAATTGCATTGTTAAGAGAACTTTGTGATAAAATGTGAATCCTTGTGTCCCATGGGATTGTGAAAAGAATATCTCAACTCTGCACAGCTGCATTTTAAAGTGTGTTGTACTACTCATTTGTTATTACAAATTTTAGCTTGGTGCCTTGAAAAATCCTAAAAGTGTTCTTTTATATCAGGAATTTTAATTAAGTTGTTTAAATCTTTTAAACTCTTACTATTTTTTCTCTGCCACATCCATCAGTTTCTTACAGGGCTTTATTAAAATTATTTTTCTTGCTAATATTCTATTGAATTTACACTTTTCTGAGCATTAACAAGAAATACTTATTCCATTGATACCTGTTACAAACCTTAACTGCATATTTCTGTCTTATCCTTGAATAGCAAAACATTGCACATTTGCCTCTATATGAACTGCATCACATGCCAGTTTACAATGAGAATAACAAAGAGGAACTGTTGAGGTGTGTCCACTTCATTCTCTCCTTTTAGAAGAAAATAAAATGTATGTGCATTACAGAGATTTTAAACTTGAATTTTGAACTGTTACTAAATCTGCCAGAGCATGTCCCAAGCTAAACTAACAAAAACTAAGCCAAATTATAGTTTTCCTCATATGCAACATTCCTTGGAAAGGTGCTTAGACGTGTGTGTGTGTGTGTGTGTGTGTGTGTGTGTGTGTGTTTCCTTTAGCCCACCACTCAAGACTGGAACAAAATACCTGCAAGGCTGGGGCCATAAATCCGACAAGGTGTCAAAGGAGGCCCCCAACATGTTCTGCATGTCACTAACAGCTGAGCTGATTCCACGGGAGTGACGTGCTGGTGCCCAGAAATGGGAATTCGAGCCTTCACTAAAACCCAGGGAGAGTGGCAGAGGCCAGGAGGGAAAAAGAAAAGGTTAAGACACTCTTTAAATGCCAACACTATCGCCACCCTCCTTAATGAAGTGATGCCTGAATAAGAGTTTTTGTTTTTTTTCTTTTTTGGTATTGGGCATTGAACGCAGGACCTTACACTTGCCAGGCAAGTGCTTGTGCCACTGAGCTATATCCCCAGCTTCTGAATAAGAGCTTTTAGATGATCAGTGCAAAGCAATTCTAGAAAAGGTTTCTAATGTAGGCAGGGAAGACGTCCCCAGTATCTGTCTTTATCAACTGCTCCCTACTGCTCCATGTCTGGAGCACAGCATCTCTCTCCTTACCTGGGGTCTCTTGTCTGCAGTGTCTGAGGAAGGGGAAACTCAGAGAGCCCAGACACCTATGTGGGGTATAGCAGAGCAAGTAGCATTCCACTGGTGGGTTCGGGTATTTGTTTTATACTAGTCATACCATTTTCGTTTTATTATGCCACTTTTCTTCAAGCATACATATGAAGAGATGATACATTTCAGCCCATGACAGTGCATCAGAGGAGGTTGTGGACACCAGATTCCTCTGAAGTCTTTTTTTTTATGAGTAAAGTGAATACAGCCTGGCGTAGTGTAATGTGCCTGTAATCCCAGCACTCAGCAGGCTGAGGCAGGAGGATCGTTGAGGGTTTTGAACCAGCCTGGGCTACAAAGTGAGTTCAAGTTCAGCCTGAACTGCATGGCAAGACCGTGTCTTAAAAAGACAAAAAAAAAGTGAATAGAGGCTCTGCAGACTTTGGAGACAAAATGAAATTTTCTGTTGCCAAACTTTCTTTCAAGTATTGACATGATACAGCCACCATCATCAGCACTTTGTATTATTGAATATGTGTTAATCAGATTTCCATGACTGTACTAAAACCTGACACAATCAACTTATAAGAAAAGGTTTATTTTGCCTCACAGTTTTGACGGTTCCCATCCATGATTGGTTGACTTGATTGTTTGTTTGGGGTGGGTTCTATGGCAGGACAGCACCTTGTGGCAGGAGCATATGGTAGAGCAAAGCTGATCAGCTCGTAGCCAGGAAGCAAATGAAAAGAAAGGGCCTGAGGTCCCAGTGTCCCCTTCAAGAGTACAGCCCAGTGATCTGAAGACTTCAAACTAGACCCCATCTCTTCCCATTTCCACCACTTCCCAGCACTGCTGAGCTGGGTACCAAGATCCAGCACATGAGCCCTGGGAGACATTCCAGATTGAAACCATAGCAGCTTATTTATATGATGCAACTAGTAATGTAGTAATGACATTGCTCACAGTAATAATAAAAGTCATTGCACTCTTGGATAAAGGAGAAAAAGATGTCCTCTGCTATTACGGGCGTTAAAAATGTCTTGTTTTTCGTTGTGTTATTTTGCATGGGCCTTCTACCTTCCGGGAGAATTGTGAGAGTTCTGAACAATAGTGGCAGGTAAATCTGGGCAGGTATTTCCCATGGAAATGTTTTATGTTTCTTTCCATCCATGTGTGTTCAGTGATTCCCTGGCATCCATTTTTAGCCATTGTGCTCATTTTAGCAGCCACTCTTAGACAGTGAATTATGAAAAAGTTCATATGAGCTGATGAACTTTTGCCAATGTTTGCTTTTTTGATAAGCTCAGATAAAAATATAATTTCTTAAGAAATATATTTACTAAAATTAATGCCTATAGAGACAGAATGCTGAAACCAACTAATTTTCAAAGATGAAATTGAGAAAACTATGAAAGTAATGACAAGAAAGCATAAAGAGGCACCAGTCCCAGAGGCTTGTTCAGGGGAATTCAACTAAACTTTTAAAAATCAAATGTCTTCAATATTTTTAAATGGCCTCAGTATAGAAAATAAAGGAAATTTCCGAATTCTTTTAATGATGTAAACATAACAGATTTGAATTCTAACAATAATAGCATACAAAAAAGAAATCAATAGACCAGTATCACTACAGATGATAGTGCAACAATCTGAAATGCAATATTAGATTGCACTTAGGGAATATAGATTCCTAAGCCACATTAACAAAACCGCACACCATGGCTTGGTATTTGTATTAAGAGTACAAGAAACGGGGCTGGGGATTTAGCTCAGCGGCAAAAGCGCCTGCCTGGCATGCGGAAGGTCGTGAGTTTGGTTCCCAGTACCGGAGAAAAACCAAAAAAAAAAAAAAATAATAATAAGAGTACAAGAAACTTCAGGATTCTATTTGAAAATCTGTGATTGTAGCATGCAAAACTAATAGATCTAAGAGGGAAATCATCTGACTACTTCCACAGAGGCTAAAAACTCCTTTGAAAATATTCAACATCTATTTCCTACAAAAATATTAAACTTGCAATGAATGGGTATAAGCCTGTGGGAAGGGGCTGGGGATTTAGCTCAGCAGCACAGCGCCTGCCCCACAAGTGCAAGGTTGTGAGTTTGATCCCCAGTACCAGAAAAAACCAAACCAAAACAAAACAAAAAAACCTGTAGGAATAAACACTCTCATTTACTGTGGGACTACAAAGTGATACAACACCTACAGAGGGAGTTTGCAAATACATAACAAAACCATGGGTCATAGTGTTTTACCTCACATTGAGATACCACTGATTGGGCAACTGAAAGACTGAAAACAAAGACTGACCATACTAAGCCCTGAGGAAAATGTGGAGCAACTGGACCTCTCACACATTGCTGTTAGGAATGTAAAATAGTACACCCATTTTGGAAAAGATATTCTTAATCAAACAGTTAACCAGATCTCCCCACCCCCTGTCCATTTCACTCCCAGTTATTCAACAGAAATGAAAGCATGGGTCCACCCAAAGACATGTTCACAGAGACTTATAACAGTTTTACCTGAAGTAGCCAAACACTGGACACAAGCAACATGTCTATGAAGAGGTAGTTTGCATCTGGATACAGACATACTACTCAGCAAATGTTAGGGCTAATTCCTAGATGTCCCTTCAGAGCCTCATGTACTCCTAAGCCAGGCTTTTCAGAGACGGCTTATTATGGTTTATGTCTAGATGTCGCCCCAAAGCCTCATGCCATCATGGGGTGGGCTTTTTGAAGGAGGCTGAATCTAGAGTTTGTGATTGATTCATGGACTAATGCCAGGATTAAGGGTGTCTGATTGCTGGATCACTCCACTGACTGGATTGGTACTGCCCTAATCCCAGCAGTCTGGATGAGATAAAGGGGGCAGAAAGAGGCTTGTTTCCCTTTTTTGTTCTTGTTGCTTTAGCTGTGTTCTGCCACCATGAACTGTTTCCCCTCTGGGATGCCCCTCTGCCAAGCCACCCTCCCTTCGAGCCAGCCAATTATGGACTGACACAGTTACAAACTGTGAGCTAAATAAACCTTTCCTCCCTTCAATTTGGCTGTTGGTTATTTTGTCTCAGCAACGAGACAAGTAACTAAAACATGGCTGGATCTAAGGTTGTGAACAGGGATTAAGGGTGTGATAACTAAATTAGCCCACTGATTGGTTTAGCATAATTCTGGGTATGGATAATGGGTGTGGGTGGCACCAACTAATAGGGCTGTAGCCTGGATAGTATAAAAGTAAAAAGGAGTCTACTGCTTGCTGTTCTCTGCCTAACCTGCCCTGGACTATTTCTCCTCTGCCATGCCCCTCTGCCATGCCGCCCTGCCTTGGAGCCAGCTAACTATGGACTGAACCCTCTACAAACTGGGAGCCAAAAAAAACTTCTCTTTCTTTAACTTGTGGGTGTTGGGTGTTTTGTCCCAGCAATGAGAAAGTTACTAAGACAGCAATAGAAAGCAAATGACCAGCACACACAAACAAATGGACGGATCTCAAAATAATTATGTCGATTGAAACAAGCCAGCCCCAAATCAAAGCACATGCTATAAATTCCACTTATGTAAATTGAAGCAAAATGTAATCTAATCAAATAGTGACATAAAACAAATCCATGTTTGTTTAGGAGACAAGGAAACTTTTGCAGGTGGTTGACTGTCAAAAGTCATCAAATTGCACGTTAAGCATATTTCAATAAATGTAAAAAAATAGTGGAATCAGGTCAAAAAGACACAGGAACTAGATTGAAGAGACTTCCACTGATCAAATTTGGGACAGCCTGGCACTGTGGTAACTAAAAACAGTAACAAATTAAAACTCAGCCAACAAGGCAGACACGGTGGCCCACACCAGTGATCCCAGAACTCTGACAGGCAAGAGATTTGAGGAGAGGCAGTCTGGCAATATAGGGACCTAGCAAAATTCTTTCTCAAAATAAGAAATAAGAAAGGGGATGTGAGTGATGTAGCTCCATGCGAAGGCATGGGATTCAATCCTTACCAATGGAAAAAAAAAACTTTCTGAATAAAATAAATCATATAGATGATGGATAAGTAAAAGTTCTTTTTTCTTTTTTTAACAGAACGCTGAAAAAAGATTCAGGAAAAAATGACTGATGGTTCCTGAATCCAGGATACAGAAAGAGTAAATTTTGATGAAGAAGGGATAGTTTTACATAATCTCACACTCTGTTCCCACAGAATATTTATAATTACAGGTAGAAACAGAAGCATTTCTATGACTCCAGGTACCAACGAGGGTTGAAAACATCACAATAAGAAGCACGATGAGATGTGTCTGCATAAATTATTGTAACATTGTTGGAAAAGAAAATATTTTCAAATACATTTATTATGGTAACCCCGCAAACACATGAAATAGGAAGCTTCTCCGCTGACTACCAGGACGGCTCACCTTCTAAAATACAGAACTCTACAAGAAACTCAAAGCAGTGGATACCTTTCAAAAGTAAGATTCAAAATTCAGAACCCGGTTTGCAGCAGTAGGAAGAACCGTAGAGTCTTAAGGGAGGGTAGGCGCTCAGCGCACCAAGCCTTCCAAAGGGAAAAGTCCTGCCCCACCGAACCCACGCTAGATGGGCTGGCCCAAGCACGATCGCGCGGGGCGGGGCGGGGCGGAGTGGGCGTGGCCTGGAGGGGTGGGCGTGGCCTGGCGGGGCCCGCGCGCGCTCGGAGGCCGTTGAGCGGGCTCTGCAGGCGCGCGCCTCACCAGCCTTCTGCTGTCCGCTGCACCTCGCTCGTTGCCGCGTGCGCATGCGCGATTAACAGTCACTCCTCCGCAGCCTGAGCGCTATTGGCCTGGGGAAACCCAGGGAACAAGTGGCTGAGTCGGACACCTGAGCTACCAGTCCCGAAAACCAGCCGGCAGGACAGGTGTGTGAGCACCCGGCCACCTTCCTGCTTCCCTTTGCCCTCGGGCTGGGGTCCTTGCCGCTTCTCCCAAGGTGGGCGTTCCTGGGCCGTACCCCTCTCTCCTACGACTGCAAAGGCTGCACAGGTCTGGGCGAGGAGGGAGGGGTGTGGAGTTCGGAAATGGGGTGCCGTGGGCCAGGCTTTGGGGCGGCTCTGCCGGCCTCATGGGCCGTGGGCCGTGTGCACCTGCTGCGTGGGGACGTCGGTGTCCAGCCCGGCTCAGCCCGGGCTTCCGCGGGGCCGGGGCCGTTATCCCAGCGCTGTTGCTTCCCAGCTTCGTGCTCGGCCGGGCGCGGGGGGCGTGGAGGGCGGGGCGAGCGCTCGGACGCCGCGGGCTCGGCTGGGCTCGCAAACCCCACCTCTGCGAAGCCCAGGGGACACCACCCTCACCGCGACAGTGGCCAGCGACGCCGGGCCACTCCCTGGACACTGCGCGGAGCTCCGGTGCGCCCCTGGGGAGACAGCGGAAGGTGCTAATTACTAGAAACTCATTACCTCCTATGGCCTGTTTACTATCAATCAGATACTTTAGCTGCTTTTATTTAGAGCATCTGCCCAAGCCAGAAGAGGAGGCATTTGCTTGGGATTTAAAAGCCAGTGGTAACAAAACTCTGGGGGGATGGATGGAGGCGCGGGGAGGGAGAGAGCCGTGAATGGAAAACAACTTTTCCATCGCGGGCGGTAGGCGGCTTGGTGGCAGTAAGCCCATGTTTGCTTGATCTTTCAGCTCCGCTTTAATTTTGGCAAAACACTTTCACTTCAAATGTGTGATTAAAAATCCTTTTTCTTTAGTGTTTTGGTGTTTACCTGTAAATGTAGTTTGATTTTGTAAAGTTCCAATAGTACATATACACTTAAACAACATTTTAATAAAAACAATTTAAGTGAACATTTAGGAATCATTTTTTATGTTTTATTTATTTTTTTACTTTGCGGTACTGGGGACTGAACCCAAAACCTTGCGCTGAGCTACATCCCAAGTGCTTCTAATTTATGTTTTATTTTGAGAGAAAGTCTTGCTAAGTTGCCCAGGTGGGTCTTAACACTTGTAGTCCCCCTGTTGTCGGAATGTGTGGTGTCCAATGGTTCCAGGCCCATGTTCCATTCAAAGAATTAGACAGAGACAACCGATGAATGTAACAGTTTAGAATTTATGGAAGAGAAGCAGATGAAAAGAAGGAAGACAAGAAAGAAGAAACATAGGTGGGGTCAGTGCAGGAACAAGAGGGCAGTGGTTAGGAAGTCAGTGGCTGCTGTGTTTTATATCTTGAAGTTAGATCTGGGCGGTCCCATGCAGGGCTCCTGACCTGTGCAGTGCTTTGTCGCTCTTCATGATTGACAGGTGACTCCTGGATGTGCAGCCAGGATTATCTGCGGTTTGACAGCTCTCTATGGTTGATAGGTGTTATGGCTGATACATTGTGTCAACTTGGGGAGTCTAGAGGTTTGGCTAAGTGACTCAGCAGGAAGCCAGGGTGCTTACTTTGTATACACGCTGAGCCTGTGGAAGAGGAGGGCATGGAGATTATGTGAGAGCTACACGCCCTTTAGGTGGGGGTAGCCTGTTTACAATGTAAGGCAAGAAAAAAGCTGCTTGCTGCCATTCCTCCAGTTTTGCTCTGGCTGTTTGCTGTTCGGCTGCCATTCCTCTTTGCTCTTGTTGCTTTGCTATCTTCTGCCTCGGAGCCAGCCAAGTATGGACTGAAACCTCCACAAACTGTGAGCTAAATAAACCTTTCCTTCCTTCATTTTGGGCGTTGGGTATTTTGTCTCAGCAACGAGAAAAAAGTAACCAAGACAATAGGTCACATCTGATTGCCCTGCCCATTTGCCATGCCCTAATCTCTTGCCTCACTCCTGCTTCCGAAAGTGCTGGGATAACAAGCCTATGCCATCATGCCTAGCCTTTTCTTTTAAAGGGGCCTACATATTACTTAAATTTGACAATCACTGTATATTTTATGCCATTGGCTCTTTGCTTTTTGAACGTTCATAGGTGCAGAATTTGTTTGCTAAAAGATTTGAAGTTTGCATTTGATTTGTTCAAGGCACAGTTTAAATAATTTTGTTAATTCATTTTAAAACACTTCAGGATAAAGGAGGTATACAATATGTGATTTCTTTCTACAATACTTAACATGTATCTTTTACAACTTTATTTTCACTAATTTTCATTTCACAGATAGTCAGTATGTATTTCCCAAGCTTTGGACTATGTTTGGGTCTTTTATTCATCTCGAGCAATACAAAATTTATGAATGATGGTGCTGAGGTAGAAGACTCTGATAAAAATTCAGATGGGATTGATGTTGAAGCTGAAAGTTCTTCAGAGGTAAGGTGATTGAGACATGAATTATAAATTATTCCCTTATGAGATATATAGCAAGCATGGATCTCTTAAGATGAATTCCATTTGTAATAGTCTTCATTTTCCAGTAGGTAGAACACTGTGTTTTCCTATCTTGTTGCTGTATTTTTTGAGAGTGCCCACATATGAAAGAAAATATGTATATGGCACCTTGTAGTTTTATTTTTAAAAATATGTGTAAGGATTTTACAGTCTAAATAGATGCTTATTATTGGTTGAAAAGAGCTAAGTACTTTAGCAAAGAGTAAAGTTTTTAGTTTTATTTCTGAAACTGCAAGACCTTTTCAGATAAAATAAAAGGTAATATACTTTGTCGTTCTTTAAGAAATAAAGTAAATGGCTCCCTCTGAAGAGAGATGATGCTAACAAGAAGGGTGAATTAGAAAAGGAAATGATGATGAACAGGTGTATAGTAAGGTTGATCCAACTTTCTGGTCCGGCATTGTTTAGATGCATGTTTCAGGGAACTTTAAGCAGATGTAGGTACACCTTGACAGTCCGTAAGAGCTTTCACACTGAGGGACATTTGGACCTAATGTTGTGTCTAGCAGAAATGTTTTCAATAGTGAAAAAGTATTCATTATTATATTGTGCCAGCCCCTCTTAAAGGACCAAGGGGAATCATGATCTACTTTTATTGACTTCTTTTGCAAATGTTCTATGTGTTATTTAGTTTTTAAGTGCATATTCTAAAAGACCATTTGTTGTAAAACCTGGCTCTATGATCTACAAAGTAAGTGTTCAAAGTTCTAAGAACTGACTTAGCTACAGCTACTGCAGGGGTCTTTGGAAGCTCATTCATACTCTGAAGAAGTTGATAGACGCTTACCATTCCTTATTATATTTAATGATAATTTGAGAAGACACTAAGAAGTGGAAAAGAACAATCTTTAATGTTTCCAGTTTAATAACCAGGGTAATCAAGAGATAGCAAACTATAGCTAAAGGGCAAAACAAACTGTTGGTGCCTTTAAGGGTAGTGTAACAGAAGGAAACCTCTTGTGACACCATTGCCGATTTTGCCAAACTACAAATATAGAGAACAGTGAAGTTGTGAGTGAGGAAACTTCAGAGAAGACTGGCAATTTTGGTTTCTGAATTTCGACCCTTTCAGTAATTACATGCAGTTTTGTTTAAAGACTGTTTTTCTTCTCTTATTTTTATTTTTTTTTTTGGTTTTTTGGTTTTTCTCTGGTACCGGGAACCGAACTCACGACCTTGCACTTGCCAGGCAGGCGCTTTTGCCGCTGAGCTAAATCCCCAGCCCATGTGTTTCTTCTCTTAAACAGATGGGAAATGTGCTGACCAGTCAGGGGAGGGTTGATGAAAATAGAAAAAAAGACTTCTGCATCCTTTCCCCTAAAGCCTGAGAAGAAATCTTAAACTAATCTTACAGATAAAAAATCACAAAAGACTAATTCAAGAAGGATCAGATTGACTTGTTACTTAACGCAAAATGTTCATTCATCAACAGTTCAGGTTATCTTTTGATGATTTGTCAGTAAATTAATCTTTCAAGTTACTCAGTTGGGAAGTTCCGGATACTGTATTATGGCTAAGGGTATGGAGCCAGACAATCCGAGCTCATACAGAGTACTGCAGTGCTCCAGTGTGGACTTTACTGCTTTCGTATGTAAAATGGGCACCATAATGGTACTTCCCTCCCGGAAGTATTATGAGGGTCAGAGCAGCCACCATACTCCAGCCCCTCTGCTACTAGCGTGTCATTGTCCCTCCAGCCAATGCTGACATGACACTTGCAGCAGTGCTGCGCTGAGATTTGCTTTGCGGTGCTACTATTCTTCTCTGTGATCCTAATCTAAAAATGATATTGTCTTTAAGTCACCTTACAGTGAAATATGAGTTAATTTTAAATTAGCCTATATGTTTACCAGGCTTTTCATTTTATATGATTTTCATTATGCTTCTTTGCTTCTCATGATTTCATTCCCCGAATAATTGTGCTTTGTTAGAACTCAAAGGCACATCAAATGTGTTATCAAATGTTCTCTAATTCTTCCCACCCCCTTGAGGTTAGGAGAGGTCAGTGTGTCCTCTGTTTGGACATACTGTACAGTACTTTTGTCATCATGGTATTTATTATGTTCGTGTGTATCTTACCATTACTAGGATACAAAGTCATGTGTTTTTTGTTTTTGTTTTTTGTCTTTTTGAGATAGGGTCTTGCTATGCAGGTCAGGCTGGTCTTAAACTCACTTTGTAGCCCAGGCTGGCCTTGAACTCACAATGATCCTCCTGCCTCAGTCACACCGGCTCCCTAGAATGCAAAGTTTTGAGATCAGATCCTGCATCATGTCATAGCTATATTATCTATATGTGTGTCATGAACTGAGCTCTTAACTAGCAAGATGATTTAATTAAAATATTTGCAAAGATAGGTAACTTTAGATTTTTGAAACTTTATTTTCTAGATTAAGTATAAGACACCTAAACCCAAAGGAGAAGTATATTTCACAGAAACCTTTGATAGTGGGAAGTTGGCTGGGTGAGTATTCATTGAAGAGAATCTTTTCCTTGGTTTGATTAGCTTTTTTGAAGTTATTGGTTATTGACTTATGACAATTAGTTCTACTTCAGATGTATAAAAACTTTTAAGGACTTTATTTTAGTGTAAACCAATATCATGTATTTTTGTTATTGGTAGAAATATTTAATTTGAATATTCATTTCTGAATGTAAAGAGAACAAGTGTAACAGTTTTTATTCTCTAGGACAGATAATTAACAGTGTAAGCCCAGATGAAAAATTTGAGTTACTTTTCCAACCTAAATAATGGCAGAACAATAAAAGTTAATATTTATTTATGGTTATGTGCCGGACATTCCTGAGTAGGTGGATAAGTACTATATAAAATTAACACTTAAAGGTGAAAAACTGAGGTTTAGTGTGCATTACTCGTGATCATGGAGCTTGCAAGTAGAAGGTTCCAAATTGGGTTTAACTTTATAGAGTTACTTAGACATCCTTATTGAACTCCTAAATATTAATTTATTTTCTAATGAAATGTAACTAGGTTGGGTATGCATCGTTTTCCTTGTATGCTTTATATGTATAAATTGCTAGTCTTATTTTTATTGATAAATGTGTATTTTCAACTTTACTTGCAGGTGGGTCTTATCAAAAGCAAAGAAAGATGATACGGATGATGAGGTTTCTATATATGATGGTAAAATATTTAAATATTATACCCAATGTGATCTAAGGTTGAGTAGCTTTGGACATATTTTGACTAAATTACAATAGCCAGAGGCCTTTTCCTACTTCAAGATAAAATGTTCAGACTTGTATCTTGTTGCTTTCAATATTCTTTCAGGAAGTTCCTTCTATAAACAGGCTACCGTCCCCTTTTCTAATTCTAAACAGATGCATTTTCACTCGCTTGTAGTTGGTCTTTTTCATTTCCTGAAGCAGCACTTCTTAGGCTCCTGCTGGTCTTTGTGTTTTCACTTCATCTTGGGCACACCTAGATTAAATTATGATTTCCAGCAAGATTTTTCTGTCTTTTTATTGAGTACCACAGAGGTAGAAGATAGCAGGCCTGCGTCCATTATTACAGGATCTCTAATAGCATTATCTTTAGGCTTAGCTATACAAAGAAATGTCCCTTATGCAAGAGCCATCTTTTCTTCCCTAACTGGACCACTGTGGAGAATGACAAAAGAATTTCTTCCTTCAGTCTAAAACCAGCCTCTTCAGTTGTAATATCCTGCAGGAAGATCAGCCTGTTCTCAAGGTGTGTGATAGTGGAATTTCCTCTTCCTCGGAGGACCTCATGCCCATAAGCATGGGACCTCACACTCAGACCCAGCAGGCGGTTGCACCAGAACAACAGCAAAACGGATAATAGCATGTGCTGGAGGCCACCTGTGTGCTTTCTTTTCATAGTTTCTGTTTCAGTATAAGATAAAGACTGTGCCTGCATATCTTGTTTACTCAAGCAAATCCTTCCCATTGTGTATGCCTGTGTAATTTCAAAATGAACACTTCCATTCACAAAAAACAAGCAATATGCAGTATATTCATCCTAAATCCATTTGGGCAAAAGAATTATTTCTCCCAGAGAAGCAGAGATATAAAATGCTGCCTAAAGTAAGTCTAGATAAACAAAATATACAATATCACCCAGAAACCTTGACTTCATGTAGCTATGTTTAGACATTTTACATTTTTTTTTTAAGAACATTGGGTAGATATTTGCTTTATATTTAATAAGTACTCCCTGATGGGGTTTCCCTAAATTTAATATATGGTCCGTCATAGGGTAAATTTTAAGTATCTATTTCTTACCAAATAAAAATGGCTTTTAGGAGGGGCTGGGGATTTAGCTCAGCGGCAAAGCACCTGCCTGGCAAGCGCAAGTTTGTGAGTTCGGTTCCTGGTACCGGAGAAAAACCAAAAAACCAAAAAAAAAAAAAAAAATGGCTTTTAGGATTTGAATTCTGCCCCCCCTCGGCTTAAAATTTAAAAAAAGAAAGCAAGTAAAAGCAAACATGTTTTAAGTAGGCAAGTTTAATTTGTTGTCGTAGTGAAAGTTACATATTTAAGTAAATAACTTTCTTCAAATTATTTTTTAAATATGAAGATGCTGCTGGGTTTGCAAGTGCAGAATGCTCATAAATATCACACAATGACTTGAGAGGTAACACTACGGAAATATATAGACAAGCAACTAAAACTCTTCGGTGATATCACCTTCTATATATTCTTTCCATGACTTTGCAATATTACTTTACTCTCTGAAGACTATCACAAAAAGATTTTACAGCATATTACATGCAGCTGTGATTTCTGGCTGACATTTTCCATTTCTTGAAAGCAACTTTGAAAAATAGGAATCTGTTAAAGTTCCAGGTTCTGAATACCATGTTTTGCGTGTTGATATTAGTAGTATTTGTCCACATGTAGTTAGCTGAGTCCAATTTCAGATTTCTTTGCAAGGTTGTTTTGCATTCACAGTAGTTAATCACAGCTTCTATCCAGTACCACCCGGATAGAATTCATTCCACATGTTTTAGGAGCAAGTGTATATGTATAAAATATTAAGTGCTGGGATATAAATGGTGCATTTTGGGGAGAAGTCTTTAAAATTTTCAGATTATTATTAATAACAAGTGTAGATATTTAACTATAAATTCCAGTTCTTTAATTGGCCAGCTTTTAGGAAACCTTATAAAGGTGTATAGATTGTAAATTTCTACCTACGAGGAAATTTACATTGACTAGTGTTGTCTAGAATTTAAGTAAATGATCTGGTTAATAGAAAGTTATAGTTTATTTGAAATAGGGAAAAATTCTTTCCTAATGGGAAATTACCTTGTTTTCTAAAATTAAAGTGGTATTACCTTTCTCATAGTTGATAAATGTATATACTTAATTACATTTCATATATACATAAATGCATTTCAAAACAACATACTTTTAAAAGTCCTTTACTATCTCAAAAAGCTAAAAAATAAAACTGGTACTTCTTAAACTAAGATTTCCAGTATATACAAGGATAGCTGGGATAATTGTACTGCTGAAGTCTATTGGTTTATTGAAAGGAACAGTTAATGCTTAATTTTTTTTTTTAACAAATTTTGCATCTGGTATTCTGAATAAATTTGAAGACAGTAATAGGCAATATAACAACCACTGTTGAATTCTTACCATCTTGTTTAGTGAAGCTCTGTATCATTTCTAATTTTTTTTATTTTTATCCTCTTTAATTGTTTGATCAATCTTGCATTCTTAGTTCTGGTAATCTGAGCAACTTTGTTGAAGATAGCAATATATAACAACCATTGTTAATTTCCTATCATCTTGTTTTGAAATTCTGTATCATTTTTATTGTTTTGTTTTTGTCTTTATTGTTGTTTTGTTATTTTTTTTCTCTTTAAAAAGAAAATTAAGACTTCTGGGGGAATTAGTAATTATAAGGATGTTAATGTGAGAGAATAAGAACCCAGTAAATAAATTTATCTTTTAAAAAGGATAGTATAACCTAGTGGGAGGGCAGGGAACTAAAAATTTTAAAACATTTTTAGAAATCCAGTAACTACATGTACACAGTGATAGACCAAAAATCACCCTTTGATTCATATGACTTCTGGCTCTTGTATTGTTGTGTTGTTTTTTTTCTTAAGTGAAGGAAAAAAGTAATGTAAAGCATTAGCGATTCAAAAGTGCCCATTCACTGGTGAGGAGGTAATATGCTATTTTTGACAACCCTTAGGCTGTAACTACTTATTAGATCCTTCTTGCATATCTCTGTCTTCCTGAGAAACCACTTTGACGATACCACCACGTATTACAGCAGTCATTGATATTTTCCTACTAATCTATCCATAACTGTGTAAAGTTTGTAATGTTCCTATCCTAT
>NW_004955428.1:3368551-3372440 GCF_000276665.1 Chinchilla lanigera
TTTTTTTCTGACTTGTTTACTCAGTTATAGTCTACTCAATTAGAGACAATAGTTATAATTTTCAAAACTAAGTTTTATACAAATTAATATAAGCTGGCTTATGATTCTTAAAAGAATAAAGGAATAAAGTCCAACATGCCACACCTGAGTTGCAAGTCACTCACTTGGCTGTGCATTCTCTGGACCCCATGACCGACAGCAGGACCGTTATTGTGATCTTAAACATGGAAAATTCTGACGCAGATGGGGCCTCTCACTCTGCTGCCTCATAGTTTAGTCCTCATCTAGGGCTTTCCTAGCCAAGTTGTGAGAGCTGCGTGGCACAGCTTGGGAAGGGTTTAATACATAGTTTTCAAAATACTGTAATGTTACAAGAGAATCAGCTAATGGGTATTATGCATTGCAAAGTACAGTAAATTTAACAGATGCAAACTTGTTAAGGACAAACTTTCATATGCAGGTTGGTTTTTTTTGGTACCGGGAATCAAACCCAGGACCCTGCGCTTGCCAGGCAGGCACTGTGCCGCTGAGCTGTCTCCCAGGATCCATATGTCGTTTTAGACATCTCATTTTAAAAATTCATTATTGATAGGTTTTTGCTGGTTTGTTTACTCAGTTATATATTACTCTAATAAAAGTTGGCTTATAATTCTTAAAGGAATAAAGAGTAAATCGCATTTTATAACTCTTTCAAAAGTTTGGAGAGAAAACCAAACTAATCCACCTTTAGAAGTACCTTACATAAAAAGAAACAGTTAGTGCTTATATTTATTGTTTGATCAATTTTGCATGCCTGTGTCTAATAACAATATGCAATATAATAACCGTTGTTAATTTTCTATCATCTCGTTTTGAAATTCTATATCGTTTTTATTTTTTTCTCTAAAATTAAAAAAGTACCTTAATCAGATACTATAGTGTTTGTTATTAAAACCATTTTTGGATAGGGGAAAAAGGAAAGAAAAAAGACTATACATAATCTTGCAGCTATTACTTCCAAATTTGTAATTTTTTCTCAAATCTTCATAGAAAAGATTACTGTTTATAACTACTGATAAATAATACTTAAGGCAGTGTTTTCTGTTCCAGTTTAATGCATTTGGCTTTATTTCCTAGGACGGTGGGAAATAGAAGAGCTGAAAGAAAACCAGGTACCTGGTGACAGAGGATTGGTAATGAAATCTAGAGCAAAGCATCATGCAATAGCGGCTGTATTAGCAAAACCCTTCAAATTTGCTGATAAACCTTTGGTAGTTCAGTAAGTGTATGTTTTTAGGTACTTTTTCTGTATTATTTTGGTATATTTTGGCATTTAAATATAGCTTGAATTTTTATGTACAAATATATATACACATAGATTTTTCAATGGAAAACAGGCTAATAGTAAAGTTTTATAATACATCTAAAACATATAATTCTGTCACCATAAATTATATAGTGCACAGTTAGAGCACCATTTTTAACTCTTTTCTTAAAGTTACTTGCTATTGAGATATTACTATCGGTATATTCTGAGTGGAACCCCAAATGTTGCTGTTAAACCTGTGGTAAGGTGGAAAGGCAAAGGATTCGGATGGAGCTCAGTGATAGAACACTTTCCTAGTGCGCACAAGTCTCTAGGTTTGATATCTAGCACTTTGTGTATACACACACACACACACACATTTAAAGGCAGAAATTTTATTTTAAAACGGAAATATGTAATGTAGATCAGTGTGTGCTGTTTTAAAAGTCTCATCTTGTTTAAATATTCTTCTCTTCTGCCCACACTGATGAGATAGTGACGTTGCTTCCATGTGTACTATTAAAAAATTAGGTATAAATTGCTCAAGCTGATTTCAGCTATACTGCTATGAAGCCAAATAAATGTATGCAGGTGTAATTAGAAGACCCATAACATTCAAATTGCAAAAAGAAGAAACTGTATAAATATTATTGTCTGCTTTATATCAGAAATTGTGACTATCCTAAGTTAATTTAGGCACGTATAAATACCATTCTGTCCCTCCAGTACACCTTCAGTTCTTTAGTATGTTAAATATGTTCTTACTTGCATAACTAAAACACTATCTTGCACTTTAGAAGTTTTTGAAAATGTGGCATTTGATATAATTGGCTTAATATTTCAGTTGTGGTACTTTGGCTTACTCTATATTAAGTAATTTTAGTGACTACATCAAAGAATATATGTTTATTATTTGAACAAATTAAAAATTTTGTTACAGGTACTTCCTTGTTATTATTTATCATTATTCAGGAGTTGGCTTTTCAAAAATTTCCTTGAGAATTTGCAGTTAAATACAATTAAATTTTTCCAGGATAAAATAAATCAAATGTAGTATTTTTAGTATGAGTCACTAGTAGGCAAATAATGAAATGGAATCTTGTAAAATCACACACAAAGATTAAAATATAAGTATAAAAATTTGCCTTAACAGTTAAGAAATGATTATCATGAAAAATAAAAGCCCCAAGAATTAAATATCAATTTTTCATATGTTTAAAAAAATTCAAAAAAAGGGGAGTGTCTTGTCCTAATAGTGATAAACTCAAACGGGCTAAGTAAAATGAAAAGTGCTACAGAGAATGTAGATTTATTATATAGCTGGACTCCAAAGTGCTTTTCCCAACTGTATGCATGTTAATATGTAAGGTTAAGCTTTCCTAATATGAAACCTAGAATGCTCTGAAATTTGAAACTTTTTTCAGTCTTTTTTATATGGCAACAATTTTGTAATCTTTTCATTTCAGCACCTTTTTAAACGTTCAACTTAAATTTTTATACTTACATGTATTTGTAGGGTACAGTGATAATTTAGTATATATATATAAATGTGATGATCAGCTCTTGGTAATTAGCATTTCTGTCTTCTTAAACATCATTTTTTTGTGTTGGGAACCCTCGAACCCCTCTCTTCTAGCTCTTTATAAAATGCGTAGTAAGTTGTTGTAAACTGAGGTCGCCCTCTTGAGCTGCAGGACACTGGAACTGACTCCTCTGCACTCGGAACCTGTTACCCAGCATCCCTCCGACCCTCTGCACCCTTCCTAGCCTCCACTGTTCTATGACATCAACACTGCGCCTTTCAAATATACGAACACACAGTGTTTGTCTTTTTGTGCCGGGCTTTTTTACTTGATATAATTAAGGCTCCTGTTCCGTCCATGTTGCCACAGTGACAGAGTTTCATTCTTGTCTTGGCTGAACAATATTTCGTTATGTATATATACCACATTTCCTTTATCCACATATCTAATGCTGCACACCGCGGTTGATTCTCAGGTTGTCACTTCACTTTGTTGTTCCCTTTGCTGTGCGGAAGTGTCTTTAATGGAACCCTACGTGCCTATTTGTGCTTTAGTGCTGTGCTTCTGGGGTCTTACTAAAAAAGTCATGGCTTCCATGTCTCATAGTTTTTCCCTGTGTTTTATTGTAGTAGTTTCAGTTTCATGTCTTACATGTTTCTCTTTGATACATTTTGAGTTAATCTTGAATTAATATGGTGAGAGATAGGGGTCTAGTTTCATTCTTCTGCCTATGAATATCCATTTTTCTTATACCATTTATTGAAGAGATTGTCCTTTCGCTAGTATGCATTTTTGTTGCCTTTGTTGAAAACCAATTGGAGAAAGGTGTGTGGATTTATTTCTAGGCTGTCTTTTCTATTCCACTGATCTATGTGTCAGTTTTCATGTCAGTACTTTGCTTTTTGGGCTACTGTAGCTTATAGCAGTGATGGCGAACCTTTTAAAGCTGTCAGTGATAACACACATCCTGCTGCAGCACGTGTGCCATGAATTCACCTCCACTGGCTTATGGTATGTTTGTTTTTTTGTTTTTTTTTTATCTCGCAATAAAGCTTTTTATTTTTATTTTTTTTTATTTTAA